>NC_051157.2:49407833-49417833 GCF_013339745.2 Dermacentor silvarum | reverse complement strand
TTTGTCAAGCTGGTGTGATGCTGATGCCGTACCAGGAAACAGAAGATGGGTTTGAGTCACACATGAGCATTAACTACCTTGGCCACTGCCTACTGACTGCCTTGCTGCTGCCTCTGCTGATTGCTGCTGGTAACAAAGGACCAACAGCAAGGATTGTTAATGTGTCTTCGTGTGCACATAAAGCTGCCCGCATAAACTTGGACGACCTCCACAGCAGGTGAGCATTGTGTATAGAGTTTAACAGTGACAAAATTGGGTGATGGGGTCATTGGTGAACACACATAACTTTGCAGCCATAGTGTCAGAGGAATTAACACTCTAGACACTGGCCACTGTATGCTCTTTCATAGGTTCGGCCCATTATTTTCCTCTCACCCTGCTTCGAACCTACCCAAACGTTATGTTAGCCGCTTATTGATTCAATGCAGCCATCCACAATAACTCACTGAGATTGCACAACTTTTATGCCATGATTTAAACACCTAGTGAACAATAGGGCTGGTTTACTGTGCACCTGATCGTGCTTATATTCACTTGCCAATATGTGCAACATGTGAAGCGAAAGATATCTGCACTGTTGCAGGGCAGCACAGACATCATTGGAAGTTAAAATATATATGAGATGCCATATCCCCTAAAGACAGTTAGCGAAGGGCATGCAGTTGAAAGTGGAGACAGCACAAGCATGTAGCTGTCATTTCCTGATGAATGTGCCTTTGCAATAATTTTGTTTGTGTAATGAATAACACACTGACTAGCTCAGCAGCGAGCAGCTAACCGTATTGCCTTGTTAGTTTGTTAGTCAAATCAGTTTAAGACTGCATTTAATGTGAAGCATGTTCCATAAGGTTGTGATGTACTCTTGATTGTCACCATCACACAAAGGAAGCCCTGTGGCTCTAAGGCTGCAGTGAGGCAAGTGTTGCTAGTTGTTCAGTCAGCTGAGCAGTACATTTACTTCCAAGGACAAAAACTACTCTTTCCTTAAACGTAGCCCAGGAAGCAACAGTGGAGAGAGCAGATAAGCAATGAAACTCTACCCTAAAGTGTTATCAAGTATAGTTTACGCTTGCAAATCTTGCTCTTCAAAACCTATGCTCATATTTGTTAATGAGTGTGCAATCGTTGTTTATCATTACATGTCAGTGTAAGTAATACAGTTATACATTAAGACTGCATTATGGGCCAGGGGTGACACTGTAATGTGTGGAATTATATTAACTTCTACAGTTGCTGTCATTTTGCATGCACAGATATCTAGGTTCAGGAATTATTTTGTGTTTTGTCTTCATCAGATGCACTTTTTATGTCATGTATTTAATTTGTAAGCTTAATGGTGGTAATAAGGAATTTCTTAGCTGCTTGACAGTGATGTATGATCAAGCATACTTAAGCTGTAGTCTGTAAAGCATGCTGGTGTACCCAGTGCACACTATACTTTACCAATACTATTACTAGCTTTTAAGTATGTATTGTTTGCTACTTTATTACAGTGGTAGCTGCTATATAGCAGAGGCTCAAGCTGCAATGCACAATGCAGCAACACAGTTTCTTTACATCAGCTTGGTGCATATCACAAACAGATATTGTGCGGAGAGAACAGATAACACATTAAATCCAACAAAACTTCTGTGATCAGTACTCCTTGCAAGTGCAGAAACAGCATTAATGAATGTGAATAAAAGAGAATATTATCATTATAAAATATCTATAGCAAAGATAAAGAGAAGACTAAGCAAGTCACAAGAAAGACCTACTACTCATATGGACATAATTGCACTCTATATAACAACAAATAGCTGGTAAGGTGGCCATACATGTGCTAACTCTGTGTGACAGCGCAGGAGCCTATCTGTATTATGACACTGTTAATGTGCGCTGTTTTTTTTACTAGCCGTTTAGTTTTCACTGCTTACAGTTAAAAAAACTAATTTATGGGTGGCTTCATTTTGGGAGGAAACTATATATACATGAGGACAATCATAGAACTAAAAGTAACTGCACTTTGTTGTCTTAATACTGTAAGGCAGATTTCCGAAGAACTAAAAGGCGCTCTGTAGCTTTTAAGTGTCACATTCTGTGCATTCTCGGCAACAATTTATTACTAAGAATCCACTACTGATGATGCTGTTGGCCCATTGACTGATGGCGTTTAACATCCCCAAGCAGCTTGGTTGGCTATGAGATATGGCATAGTGGAAGGTTTTGGCTCAGTCTTGACTATTTGGGGCTCATTAATATGGAAGTTGGTCTGTATACTTTCGATGAATTCTCTTCTCTAGAGCTTTACCTTCATCATCATCATCATCAGTCTATATTTATGTCTACTGCAGGACGAAGGCCTCTCCCTGTGATCTCTAATTGCCCCTGTCTTGCACTAGCTGGTTCCAACTAGCACCTGCAAATTTTCTAATTTCATCACCCCCCTAGTTTTCTGCCATCCTCGACTGTGCTTCCCTTCCCTTGGCACCCATTCTGTAACTCTAATTGTCCACCAGTTATCTACTCTACGCATCACATGGCCTGCCCAGCTCCATTTCTTTCTCTTCATGTCAACTAGAATATCGGCTATCCCTGTTTGCTCTCAGATCCACACTACTCTCTTCCTGTCTCTTAACATTACACCTAACATTTATCGTTCCATTGCTGTGCAGTCCTTAACTTGTTCTCGAGCTTCTTTGTTAACTTAAGCTTCTGCCTCGTATGTTAGCACCAGTAGAATGCAACGATTGTACACTTTTCTTTCCAATAACAGTGGGTAAGCTCCCAGTCAGGATTTGATAATGCCTGCTGTATGCACTCCAACCCTTTTTTTTATTCTTCTGTAAATTTCCTTCTCATGATCAATTGCAGAAATTATGAGTAATAAACTGTGAGTAATTGAACTAGATAAACATACTCTTGTACAGACTCTAGAGGCTGATTGGCAATCCTGAATTCTCGTTCCCTTGCCAGGCGAACAGCTACCTTGGTTCTCCTGTGGAGAATCAAGGTAGCTGTGAAATGTTTGTAGATATTTCCGAAGATATTCACATATGCCTCCTGTACTCCTTGATTAGGTAATGCCTCTATGCTTTGCCTTAAAATGCCCCTAAACCACCTTCAACACTTTGGACACGTTTTAAATGAACACATCCATCATGTGATCATCACCTTTGGTGAACGTGGCAGTGCTAAGGATTGTGGAGAAGCTACAAATTAAAAAAAAAAAAACAATCCTGTGCTCCTCTCTAGGCATTTCGGTTCCCTCCTTCGCAAGTCGTGACGCCAGCAAAATTCTGCGTGCAACGTCACTAAGCTAAACGCTGTCAGTTAGTTGGTTGACAAGGGCTAATAGCACCATAATGATGAGAGCTGATTGTGTGTTTTGAGAAGAAAGAGGGGATCGCCAGTTGTGCATAACTGATACTTCCAAGAAGGTTTCATTTAGTCAACGTTGTGCAGAGGGCAATTAGGGTCAGACAGTGGAGGAAATTTTCTTCTGGTGTGTTGAAGGGACCTGTAGCTTTTTCTGCACTGCATGCCGTTGGTGAGAATAAAAGAGCACCTGTGGGGAGGGTACCAAAAACGAGCGAGAAATCACAATGGCTGCTTAGTTATTCATCAAACCCGCATAACTTTGCTATTACAGTACCATTTCAAAAAATTCTTGCAGCTGTATGTTCATTCTGTGCTGGTACACAGCTGCTACTGTAAAACAAATTTTAGTGGCTCTTTAAGCCTGCATGAATGAGTGAATAATATACAAATTGTCACTGTGTGGCTGTGTTACACTCCTATCCTCTGCTTTCCTGTGACAGAAAGAGGTACTCCTGTTACCACGGTTACACTCAGTCAAAGTTGGCACAGGTGCTGTTCACAAAATCGCTTGCAAAGCGTTTGCAAGCCAAGGTTATTCCTGTGACTGTCAACTGCGTCCACCCAGGAATTGTGAACACTCAACTTTACCAGAGGGTGTGGTGGGCCCCACTAGTTGCCGGCCTTGTCTTCAAGGTAAGCATTGTTATTTTTTTTGTGTGTGTAATGCAGCAAAACACATTGTCAGACGAAAGTGCTTATCAACTCATGAAAAACTAAGTCCTTACTCCCTCCCTTCTCACTTGTTTAATTTTAAGTTCTGTTCTCTGGAGCATATGTATATGTAGCAAGAAATGCTTGTGTACTGAGCATTCTGCGCACTTCAAGGAACCTCCGTTGTTCAAGATTTATCCAGAGTCCTGCAGTACGACGTCTTTCATAGTTTGTAAGTTGTTTGGGACAGCAAACATGGCTTGTACGAGTACTGAAACTTGAAAAAAAATAAAAAATTGTACACGAAAGTTATTTACTCAGTGACCCTTTCAATGATTGGCATGTTTAGAAAGTGCCTGGTCAGGGCTGGAGTGGGCTTGCAATAAGAGACCATTCAGTGATGCTTTATGGCATCCAAAGTTGTTCCATTGTGAACACCAGCCCACTCACGAAGTCTCACGAGGGATGGCAGTGCGTGCATGGTACATCGCTTGAAAGAGTGCCCGAAGTGCTCTACTCCTGTGTCTGCAGCTGATGCTTGTCATCTGCTGTA
Organism: Dermacentor silvarum; assembly: GCF_013339745.2. NCBI lineage: Eukaryota > Metazoa > Arthropoda > Arachnida > Ixodida > Ixodidae > Dermacentor > Dermacentor silvarum. Next base: position 49,413,269 of record NC_051157.2, on the reverse strand, counting down.
GTGCCCAGGGACAAAGGCCACAAGAGAATAAGTGTTAAGAGGTACCGGGATACCGACAGACCAGCTGCCAGGCTATGAATGGTTCATTATGGACTATAAGCTCCTCGGGCCGCTTACGCAGCTTCTTAACATGAAAAAGGATTGCACACATTTATTTAACCCTTTAAGTGCCGTTGACGAGTCTTACTTGGTTACAATATTTATCGCAATTATTGCCAAGAACAAGTTTGTCTCATCCATGTGTTTTGGCACTTTTTCTAAGTGCCATTAACGGGCCGGGCTCGTCCAATCCATTTTGACGTCCAATCCATTTTGGCAAGCTTCCTGTTTTGCCTAGGGCTCTACGGAATCCCTTTGTCTACTTTCATCCAGTAGAAATTTTAAAAACAATGGCTGCCGGTTGCGTGTTGCCACACTCGTCAAGTGGATTTAATTTAATTGGGCCATCAAGCTTCGAAGACAATTTGCTTCTGCATAAAAGCATCGGCAGTGATGGCAGTGTTTGCTGTCCTATAGACACATCCAGTGAATGCGATGTCACCAACTATGAAGACAGTTTTAAAACGGCGTGACCGTGAACAAAATTAGATAGGCAGAACCTTCCGCCAGTGCCTCCGCGTTGTAAGTTTGTGTATTTACAGACACAAGTTCTGAATTTACTACCCTCAAGTCATATATATTTCGAATCTGCAAAAAATGTGCTATTCAGATGTGCAATAAAAAGAAATGTCATTTTATGAATGCATTTTCGGATTTTATGCCGGCACTTAAAATGTTAACATATGCCGCGTGACAAACCGTGCAAGCATAATTATCGAGTGGGCTGTATCGGGGACAAAGCCACAGTGGGATATGTGTAACGTCTTGCACAAGCAGCCGAGGGTGTATGGAAACTAGGGTGCAGAAATGGGGCGTAACCAAATACACAAGTGACATTTATTCACGCCTTACAAAGCTTACATGCTTAACTTATGATACAGCTAGTGGAGGTCCTATGGCCTAATCTTGCAATCATGCTCGCTCCCTTTTCGTAGTGGGCCTGCCATGGTCAAAGGTGGTGAGCGTGAACTGGCCTCCTTGTTGTGCTGCCGGAGTCTCCACGCAATTTCTGGACTCTATGTGTCAAATGTGGCGCACCATAGCTGAGCAGCCATCCAATTTCGGCAACGAATTGTACACTTGTAAGCCTTACTCCTGATGAGAACGGGTTTGAGTTTGACAGATTATATCTGCTATGGCTGAGTGAGCTCTCAAACGAGGCCACTCCTGCTCATATCGACAAATGTACTGCCAAGCTATGCCTCTCTGAACACTGAGCGAGGCTAAATTTAGCTCAGATTTTGTCGTGTGTGGCACAACACCAACGCCATCTGTGCACGCGACCTATGCATGATTTTTATGCAATTGCTTCTTTTCTTTACACAAAAATACCAAAGTAAGGCACGTGGATACTATAGTTGTAAAGATATAAGCGATAATATTATTACAAGTTTTCGTTACATGCGGTTTTAGCAAGCGACCCCCTGTGGTGACCGAACTGAAAATGTTTATCGTAAAAAACATTAAAAACTAGCCACGCAGTCATTTGTACATAATCAGACTTTGCAGTTGGGCACATCTTACCTTTCTTATTTCTCTGATGTTTCATTAACAGACACCGGAAGAGAGTGTTAAGACTGTACTGCATGCAGCGCTTTCGAGCGAGCTTGAAGGCATCAGCGGCTGCTATCTGGAGGAATGTGCACTGGCTCAGCCTCTCTCCGTGTGCAACGACCGCTCCATCCAAGAGAGACTTTGGAACAAGACATGGGCGCTGCTCAAGCCATGGTTAAATGACTGTGCCAGTACTGTGAACACCCTGCTTGCCTCCTGAGACTTCAGGAATCTAGGCACTGGACTTTGTATGGATGTGATAAACTGCAGAGCTGAGGCTTTTGTAGCCAAGAATAATGGAATTGCTCAGGCGTAAAGAAAATATGACAATTTATTCCTAATTTCGTATCACTTGTAATGGCAGCTAATGGAACATCTGCAAAGAAATAAAGAAAGATATAATGAGGAAACATACTAATCACCATCAACTGTTATTCAAGACACAACTCTCTCATAGACACACTTTTTTCTTGCTGTTTGATGGTGGACTCTCCACTATGCCATTTGCCAAACGTGGCAAATGAAATACAGCTGAACCTACATATAACGAATGATTCTGTATATGGAACAGGTGTAAAATCTCCTTGAAAATTTCTGTAGGAAATTTTTCTTGTATACATAGAATTACCTATAGTATATCAAACTTTTTGGGATCCTCTTCAGATTCGATATGTCCGGATTTGACTGTACACTGCTCAAACAAAAGAAATTTTGTTAAATGTGCACATCTTCGCATAGATGCATGCACCTGCCAGTGTTAATACAAGAGAACTCAAAGAGCTATACTCCCTTCCATACTGCTGAAAGTCACAAAACTTCACCTATATTAAGGATCTTTCTTCATGCTGCAGTTCAAAGTCTGCTACCCACACAGTCATTAAGGTCAATGACAATGTCACTTTCTTTGTACTAAGTGAAAGTTATCACACAGGTCACACCTTGTGATGTAGGCATTTAATTTCTTTTACGTACCTAACACATGTACTGTGATGTAATCAGTATTCTTTTCGTACAGTTAATAGTCATACTAGATCCTCCTTTGGTCATTATCCCTCGGGCTTGGTGAGATAACATAGTCCGCGGGTAGCATACGCTGCTGTGAACATCTCAGCCAAGTTTTGCTGTCTTGCTTGGTGCATGGAGCTCGCAAGCGGAGTGCAAAGTCATTTTTCTCTCAAACGCTCTTTCCAAACAGAAGTCTGCTCCTCACTCTCTTCTGGATGCTTTATTTCAACATAAAGCAGATTCCCATACGCAGCTGCTATTGTGCATGCATGATAGCTGCAGTCGGCTACGCAGCTTAGATAATGTGGCTGCCACGGGGTGCGACCATGAGTCCACTGGCTAAGCGCACTGCGGCTCGCTGAGGACAACCCTGTTTGGCTTACGTTTAGCGCGTCATAGGCACCAAAATCGGAAGTCGTGGAGTCTACGTTAATATCCAAAATAAAATTTGAACTGCACACCACGGTGACATTTAGAAGGTAAAGCGTTATGGGCACGCCCCACACCGCTGTAGCCTTCGCAGTGCAAGGAATTGAAGAAGGAATGGGAGCACAGCAGAGGCCGTGTTTGATTGTTAATAACTCCACTTCTGCTGAACGCATTGAAGTACTTTTTGTGGCAAAGCATTTCTGAAATAGCCTATTTTCACTTCAAATGCCTTTTTCCACTTCGATAAAAAGTCGTTCAGGGCCCCTTTAAGTGCACTGCTAGCTCTTCTGGATGCATGCTTTGCATGTATATGTTAGGCAATTAGCTGATAGAGCACCAGCTTCAGCATCCAAAATTTGTGGGTTTGTATCCTAGCTTTCTTAAAAAAATTTTTTTTTTTACTTTCTGGTCTGATGACTAGCTGAAGGTGAGAGAGCTTTGCATGCGCACAGTCTTCTGCACTTCATAACCTAATGACTGGTGATGTGTTGATCGCTCAACAAGACTGCACAATAATCAACGCTGTGAAAAATCGACAAAGCTGCTGGGGACTGGCAAATTTAGCAAGGTCCTGCAAAATGTCTGAGCCTCTACGAGAGGGCATTTCAAACCTTGCTAATGCATCAAAAGACATCTTATGATGCACGCAGTGCACTTTTTTCAAACTGTCCTTTGACTGGTTTCTAACACTTTCGGTTCTGTTTTTACAACTTCTATGTCCACACTTAGCCTAAAGGACATCCAGACTAATGCTTACCGGTGAGTCTTGATCATAATTGATGTCGTCTGCGTCCAGCTCATCGTCTTCATCCTCATTGCTATCACTTTCGTCGTCTTCATTGTCGTCATCTTCATCGTCTTCTTCATCTTCATCCTGCAACTTTTCGAGAACACAACTTAGGACAGAAACACTTAGCGTCAAGATTTCACAGTCTAAGTGTCTAAATCCTTACGACAAGGACTTCGTCGGCCGCTTGATTTCTCTGCTGTGAAGGTTAACATTGAATATAAGTCAGCTGCACTTCCAAGGCACCAAATATTTCGTACATGTATGGAAATAAGAATTCTTCGCTGGCTCGTCTGCGTTTGCAAAGTTTGCGACGTACACCCGTGAGGTACACAGGGTCGTACACACAGGGTCGCCGAAAAAACTGAATCTCTTCGTAATTAACCTGCATAAACTGAAATTGACAACCACACTGGAAAGTTCGTAATGCCAAGTTTGGACAGCAGTCTTCAACTTCAAGTTGCATTTGCAGGCAGTTGAAAAAATCGGCTTTATCGCGCAAACACTTCACGACTGCAGCGGTTGGGTTCGCCTGCAAAATTAGACGACGTCGAATGGTGCTAAACGCGGCCAAGGCGTGAACTGTTCACTATTCTGCCCTATCGCAGCGCCTCATCGGATATCTAGCACAAGCACTAACTAGCGAATTGTGAATGTAAATTCCTGTAGGGATTAATCACGCATTGGTTTAAAGAAGATGCCATATATTTAAAGAAAATACCATCGATGTGCAAACAAGCCAGCGACATAGGAAATAAATCATTCTATTTTCCTGCTTCCTATGTCCATAATCGTCTCGAGAAGCAAGCACGTAATTTGTGATTTAGAGTGCCACAATCGGCGAAGCTTACTTCTGCTGCAGTTTTCCCGATCGGAACAAGGTCGCTGTGCCTCTGCGCAATGCTGGTGAGCTGAAATGACATACACACCATACATGTAGCACAACATCAATCGAACAAATCAAGATTAGCAAACTGCGAAACGTACCGCGCTCTGGTGTTCTTTTTCTAGCTGGGTTAACTCGGATTCATCATCGCAAGGACGGTCAATGTTGAACCAAGGCTGATCGGCTATTCTCGGCTGTAGAGAAGGAAACTGAGGCGCCTCCATTAATTCCAATTAGTACTTCAAAAACTCCTTCTTCATGTGAAACATAACGTCCGCAACATATGAAATCGAACAAGCGATAGCATAGGGTAACAGCGTAAACAAACCCCGACGATTGACTTGGTCTAGGCTTGTGTTGGATATTGTTGGACAATGTGTCGATGTCGATTCGACTTTTTTCTTTAAATTGGGTCGCCATGCGCGAAGTAGGCAAAAAATTCATACGAATCATAGAGTTAATATATCCTAATAACTCTACGATACAAACACGCAATAAAAAAATTAATCAACGCACGCACAAAAGAAAAACGGAAACGAGCTCACACGATGTTGATGCCGCTACAGTTTCTACATCACGTGAGTTTCGGTAGTTTCACTGTAACCAAGATTTGCATAAAATGTCTTAGGATGTCTTAGACTGTCTCTTTCTTTATCTATGGTCCTCTTAATGATAA
>NC_051157.2:49271850-49407733 GCF_013339745.2 Dermacentor silvarum | reverse complement strand
ACCTTGGACCCCTGGCGCCTGCCGTACCTTACTCGTCCCGTCTGTGGCGTCGAATGAACAAGGGGACGTCCCTTTTGCCAAGGTCCGCTCGAGCGTCTTCGCGCCTGATTAACTTAGTTTCCCCTTGGGGTGTCAACGGTTCCCTCATTGGCTGTCATCGGTTCCGCGACCAACCCGCTTAATGAAAGAGATCTCTTGCTGAAGTGTTCATATATAAATAATAACAACTAACAGCTAAACTAATAACAACGCATAGGCAACTTTTCTTTAACTGTAGCACTGATTGTGATCACAGTTACACGTTGACAATATCCAGTGCGAGCACAGTGCCGTTCGTACGCTACAAGTTTTTCATTGTAACTTCGCAGTTTTATTGTCCTACATTAAGCATAGGAGGCTCAAGCCCGCCGGTTCCGTTTGTCTGAGTGGGCGTTCTCGCGGAGCGGGGCGAAGCCTCGAGCCGCGGCTGCGAAGTGGGGGAGCGTGACGTCAGCGGCCAACGCCAGTGCGCGGGCCATAGGATGGCATCGCCTGGTTAGAGAAACGGGAGCAGATGCGCGCCTTGTATAAAAGGATGACGTCGCGTGGGAAACAAAACATGAAGACGCTGGCTCGCGCTCTCGGCTACTACGCCACATCGTTATTCTTGTAGGTGTCGTCGTGAGTCTTCATACGCGGTGATTCGCATATCGTAAACAACCAGCGTAGTGGTTGCTGCGTTGGAGCGGAGCGTTACGTCCGTATTCAAGAACGTTCCTCTAGTCAACACACCACCACAACTCAAGAGAGAAGATGGCACCGCCAGCCCTCCACAGACGTGGTCACTGAGCTTCATGATCATTCACGGAAATTCTTGAGAATTGTCGCGTCTTTATCAGTCGAGAAGCGGCGCTATGCTCAACAAGGTAGAGTGGAGTAAGAGCTTCGAGTCGAGGACTGTTTGAGAATACGGGAGTTAGTCCTCCAAAGCAAACGAAGGTGTCTCAGCCGAACACAAAGAATCTCCTTAAGGAAATCAAGGTGTCCCAACAGAACTCCAAAGACGAACCTGTGCTTACGCATTTATAACGAACCTGCAAAAGATCATCCCAAATTTTATTTTAAGAAAGAATACAGGCTAGATATACCGGGTGTTCAAAATTAAGGTTTATGGCTTTATTAAAATTATGCACTGGGAGGCACATGCAGACCACCTGCGCAAATCAGTTATGTGGCCAGGCGGACACAAAGTGAGATGATAATTGTCGCTGTCAGCAGCCCAATTAACCAAAATTGAATAAATAACTTTTTATTGACTGCAGTAAGTGTGTATGTTTGTGTTCAAAACTTAGAGGCAGTCGTGTTTCTACACAGTTTCACTTGGAAGAATTCTTCGAGCGTGTCTGTGCTCCGAGATATTCAATTCCAAATTTTAATTGTCGTTCGCATGATTATGCATGCAAGAGAGTGAGGATCGGCGCAAAGCTCCTCCCTGAAGTGACACGGCTGTTGGGTGCAGCGTTTAGTCTGACAACGCTGCGGAGGCATTGGCAAAGATAATAACTGCCCCCCTTCCCCTCACGGCTGGCGAAATGAAAAAAAAAAACAATCTAAGAACCCGTAACCGCTGTCGTAACCCGCGACCGCGCAGCCTGTAAAGATGCCGGCAGCTGCCATGCCGAGATAATGGCGCGAGCGGAGAAGCCGGAGGGCAGTACGCGTGCGTAATGGTGACTAGACGACCGGGCATGGTCCTTGTCTGGGCTACGCAAATAAAGTGACTGCTGATTTCCAAGTATTGTAACTTTTATTGAAAGCAAGAGCAACAACTGCACCATCAACAGCAGAAACCTTTTTAGCTATATGCTAACGAATATTTCATACTGCCGCTTTAAGTTTGGTGTTGGCATGAACAAATCTCATGAAAACATTTTACCCATCAAGATGTGAATGCCCTAAAAATGTCCAAAATGCCTCCCTTCCACAGCAACGCAAAGCATAAACCGCTCTCGCGTCGACTCGATTATTCTGCGCAGTACGACAATTGAAATTTGGAGTCGGATATCTCGGAGCACGGACACGCTAGAATAATTCTTCCGACTGATACTGTTTAGAAACACGACTGTCTCTAAGTTTTCAATACAAACATACCCACTTACTGCAGTCAACCAAAAATAATTGTTCAATTTTAGTTAATTGGGCTGCTCATAGCGATAATTATCATTTCACTTTGTGCCCCCTTAGCCACATAACTTATTTGCACAGGTGGCCTTCGCGTGCCTCCCAGTGCCTAATTTTAAGAAAACCATAAAGCTTAGTTTTGAACACCTTGTATTATCAGGCGCAGCCGCCAAGCACATGGTTGTATTGGGTAACGTCCTTTTCCTATAAGCTCGGAGAAACTGATACCTGGCTTCGCTACAGGTGTTCTTCCTCTTTCTGGAGTTTTACGTGCCAAAACCAATTCTGATTTTGAGGCACGCCGTAGTGGAAGGCTCCGGATTATTTTTGACCAACTGGGGTTCTTTAACCTGTACTACAACGCAAGAACACGGGCGTTTTTTGCATTTCGCCTCCATCGAAATGCGGCCGCCGCGGCCGGGATTTGATCCCGCGATCGCGTGCTCAACGCCTGAGCTGACTGAGCCACCACGGAGGGCTACAGGTGTTGCTCTAGCCGTATAAAACGCGGGTTTATCGTGAGCAAAAACGGTAAATTTCGGTAAATAAGAAAGGCTACTATCATCATCATCATCATCATCATCATCATCATTGACAGAAGCTGACCCCCCCCCCCCCCCCTCAGAAAAAACCTGGATCCGCCCCTGACCGCAGGCATTGACCTTGAAGAAGGAAAGCGAGTGGCGGTCCGGTTGTCTCCGTGTCTCCATGGCACTGTTAAGCTGCCGAAGCTGCGAGTGGACAGAAATGAAGCATTTTTTGTGATCCGCTCGGGGCGACCACCACTTCCGGTGTGAAAGGCAAAAGCGCGGGGGCATTCTTTGCCAAGTGATATCGGATGCGCTGAAGCGCTACGAGGTGACACTATCGGCAGTGGCTCTAATAGAAATGGACCACCAAGCAGCGCAGGAACGTTTGACAAATAGATCACCGCACGCATTGTCCTTTCAGAAGTAAAGCGAGTGGCGGTCCGGTTGTCTCCGTGTCTGCATGGCACTGTTAAGCTGCCGAAGCTGCGAGTGGACAGAAAAGAAGCATTTTTTGTGATCCGCTCGGGGCGACCACCACTTCCAGTGTGAGAGGCAAGAGCGCGCGGGCATTCTTGCCAAGTGATATCGGATGCGCTGAAGCGCTACGAGGTGACACTATCGGATGTGGCTCCAATAGAAATGGACCACCAAGCAGCGCAGGAACGTTTGACAAATAGATCACCGCACGCATTATCCTTTCAGAAGTAAAGCGAGTGGCGGTCCGGTTGTCTCCGTGTCTCCATGGCACTGTTAAGCTGCCGAAGCTGCGAGTGGACAGAAAAGAAGCATTTTTTGTGATCCGCTCGGGGCGACCACCACTTCCGGTGCGAGAGGAAAGAGCGCGGGGGCATTCTTTGCCAAGTGATATCGGATGCGCTGAAGCGCTACGAGGTGACACTATCGGCTGTGGCTCCAATAGAAATGGACCACCAAGCAGCGCAGGAACGTTTGACAAATAGATCACCGCACGCATTGACCTTGAAGAAGGAAAGCGAGTGGCGGTCCGGTTGTCTCCGTGTCTCCATGGCACTGTTAAGCTGCCGAAGCTGCGAGTGGACAGAAAAGAAGCATTTTTTGTGATCCGCTCGGGGCGAGCACCACTTCCGGTGTGAGAGGAAAGAGCGCGGGGGCATTCTTTGCCAAGTGATATCGGATGCGCTGAAGCGCTACGAGGTGACACTATCGGCTGTGGCTCCAATAGAAATAGACCACCAAGCAGCGCAGGAACGTTTGACAGATAGATCACCGCACGCATTGACCTTTCAGAAGTAAAGCGAGTGGCGGTCCGGTTGTCTCCGTGTCTCCATGGCACTGTTAAGCTGCCGAAGCTGCGAGTGGACAGAAAAGAAGCATTTTTTGTGATCCGCTCGGGGCGAGCACCACTTCCGGTGTGAAAGGCAAAAGCGCGGGGGCATTCTTTGCCAAGTGATATCGGATGCGCTGAAGCGCTACGAGGTGACACTATCGGCTGTGGCTCCAATAGAAATAGACCACCAAGCAGCGCAGGAACGTTTGACAAATAGATCACCGCACGCATTGACCTTTCAGAAGTAAAGCGAGTGGCGGTCCGGTTGTCTCCGTGTCTCCATGGCACTGTTAAGCTGCCGAAGCTGCGAGTGGACAGAAAAGAAGCATTTTTTGTGATCCGCTCGGGGCGACCACCACTTCCGGTGCGAGAGGAAAGAGCGCGGGGGCATTCTTTGCCAAGTGATATCGGATGCGCTGAAGCGCTACGAGGTGACACTATCGGCTGTGGCTCCAATAGAAATGGACCACCAAGCAGCGCAGGAACGTTTGACAAATAGATCACCGCACGCATTGACCTTGAAGAAGGAAAGCGAGTGGCGGTCCGGTTGTCTCCGTGTCTCCATGGCACTGTTAAGCTGCCGAAGCTGCGAGTGGACAGAAAAGAAGCATTTTTGTGATCCGCTCGGGGCGAGCACCACTTCCGGTGCGAGAGGAAAGAGCGCGGGGGCATTCTTTGCCAAGTGATATCGGATGCGCTGAAGCGCTACGAGGTGACACTATCGGCTGTGGCTCCAATAGAAATAGACCACCAAGCAGCGCAGGAACGTTTGACAGATAGATCACCGCACGCATTGACCTTTCAGAAGTAAAGCGAGTGGCGGTCCGGTTGTCTCCGTGTCTCCATGGCACTGTTAAGCTGCCGAAGCTGCGAGTGGACAGAAAAGAAGCATTTTTTGTGATCCGCTCGGGGCGACCACCACTTCCGGTGTGAGAGGCAAGAGCGCGGGGGCATTCTTTGCCAAGTGATATCGGATGCGCTGAAGCGCTACGAGGTGACACTATCGGCTGTGGCTCCAATAGAAATGGACCACCAAGCAGCGCAGGAACGTTTGACAAATAGATCACCGCACGCATTGACCTTGAAGAAGGAAAGCGAGTGGCGGTCCGGTTGTCTCCGTGTCTCCATGGCACTGTTAAGCTGCCGAAGCTGCGAGTGGACAGAAAAGAAGCATTTTTTGTGATCCGCTCGGGGCGACCACCACTTCCGGTGTGAGAGGCAAGAGCGCGGGGGCATTCTTTGCCAAGTGATATCGGATGCGCTGAAGCGCTACGAGGTGACACTATCGGCTGTGGCTCCAATAGAAATGGACCACCAAGCAGCGCAGGAACGTTTGACAATAGATCACCGCACGCATTGACCTTTCAGAAGTAAAGCGAGTGGCGGTCCGGTTGTCTCCGTGTCTCCATGGCACTGTTAAGCTGCCGAAGCTGCGAGTGGACAGAAAAGAAGCATTTTTTGTGATCCGCTCGGGGCGAGCACCACTTCCGGTGCGAGAGGAAAGAGCGCGGGGGCATTCTTTGCCAAGTTATATCGCATGCGCTGAAGCGCTACGAGGTGACACTATCGGCTGTGGCTCCAATAGAAATAGACCACCAAGCAGCGCAGGAACGTTTGACAGATAGATCACCGCACGCATTGACCTTTCAGAAGTAAAGCGAGTGGCGGTCCGGTTGTCTCCGTGTCTCCATGGCACTGTTAAGCTGCCGAAGCTGCGAGTGGACAGAAAAGAAGCATTTTTTGTGATCCGCTCGGGGCGAGCACCACTTCCGGTGTGAGAGGCAAGAGCGCGGGGGCATTCTTTGCCAAGTGATATCGCATACGCTGAAGCGCTACGAGGTGACACTATCGGCTGTGGCTCCAATAGAAATAGACCACCAAGCAGCGCAGGAACGTTTGACAAATAGATCACCGCACGCATTGACCTTGAAGAAGGAAAGCGAGTGGCGGTCCGGTTGTCTCCGTGTCTCCATGGCACTGTTAAGCTGCTGCAGCTGCGAGTGGACAGAAAAGAAGCATTTTAACACGAAACTGTTTTATGCCGGGGTCCACCAAGACTTCACTGACGTATTTCCGTCACGGAAATACGTCATAGAACATAATACAAAGAAAGAAACCAGAAAAAAAAGTTCCACAAACATGCAAAATTTGGAAATCGAACCCACGACCTCTCGGTCCGCGACGATAGATCGCCGAGCGTTTAACCCATTGCGCCACAAACGCATTTGCAGAGAGCTACAAAGACGCGCCTTATATATCTAACACTCCTCCGTGTACCCGCGCTCTTGCTCGGGGCGGTGCCGCCGCCTACGAGCAGAAAAGAGAAGTACTGCCTTATGACACTAACGCGCACCGACAGTGAACGCTTCGGTGGTCTCAGCACTACGACGCCTCGATGCCAGCATTCGAAGGGACGCTGGCATCAAGAAGCACTAACAACGCCACCTAGGTGGCGTTCACCGTACTCAGCACAGCGGAGCATGGCCTCCGCAATTAGCTCTGAAAATGTTTCTGAAGTTGATCGCGGAGGCTGCAATTACGACGCGCTGTACGCGCTGATTTGACTCGGTGACGATTCAGTTACGTGCTTTGTCTTGCGCGTTGTATTAGTGTGTCAGTTACGTGCTTCGTCTTTCGCGTTGTGCTAGCGTGTGCAGCGTAGTGCAGCTTCCATATGCACGACGGTTGCTCATGGTCATCGACGTTGGTAGTCGTGATGGAGGAGACGTGCCACCAGGCGTCAGCGTGGGTGCATCAACGCCTAAGGGCGCTTTAGCCACAAAACACCAATAGACATTATATATCAATGTGCAATAAACATTACACTACTTCTGTGAAGACACGTTTCACTTTCGTGTTCTATACCGATTCCTATATAAGAGGGATCAACCACATTTTTTTTGTGATCCGCTCGGGGCGACCACCACTTCCGGTGTGAGAGGCAAGAGCGCGGGGCCATTCTTTGCCAAGTGATATCGGATGCGCTGAAGCGCTACGTGGTGACACTATCGGCTGTGGCTCCAATAGAAATGGACCACCAAGCAGCGCAGGAACGTTTGACAAATAGATCACCGCACGCATTGACCTTGAAGAAGGAAAGCGAGTGGCGGTCCGGTTGTCTCCCTGTCTCCATGGCACTGTTAAGCTGCCGAAGCTGCGAGTGGACAGAAAAGAAGCATTTTTTGTGATCCGCTCGGGGCGACCACCACTTCCGGTGTGAGAGGAAATAGCGCCGGGGCATTCTTTGCCAAGTGATATCGGATGCGCTGAAGCGCTACGAGGTGACACTATCGGCTGTGGCTCCAATAGAAATAGACCACCAAGCAGCGCAGGAACGTTTGACAGATAGATCACCGCACGCATTGACCTTTCAGAAGTAAAGCGAGTGGCGGTCCGGTTGTCTCCGTGTCTCCATGGCACTGTTAAGCTGCCGAAGCTGCGAGTGGACAGAAAAGAAGCATTTCTTGTGATCCGCTCGGGGCGAGCACCACTTCCGGTGCGAGAGGAAATAGCGCCGGGGCATTCTTTGCCAAGTGATATCGGATGCGCTGAAGCGCTACGAGGTGACACTATCGGCTGTGGCTCCAATAGAAATAGACCACCAAGCAGCGCAGGAACGTTTGACAGATAGATCACCGCACGCATTGACCTTTCAGAAGTAAAGCGAGTGGCGGTCCGGTTGTCTCCGTGTCTCCATGGCACTGTTAAGCTGCCGAAGCTGCGAGTGGGCAGAAAAGAAGCATTTCTTGTGATCCGCTCGGGGCGAGCACCACTTCCGGTGCGAGAGGAAATAGCGCCGGGGCATTCTTTGCCAAGTGATATCGGATGCGCTGAAGCGCTACGAGATGACACTATCGGCTGTGGCTCCAATAGAAATGGACCACCAAGCAGCGCAGGAACGTTTGACAAATAGATCACCGCACCCATTGACCTTGAAGAAGTAAAGCGAGTGGCGGTGCGGTTGTCTCCGTGTCTCCATGGCACTGTTAAGCTGCCGAAGCTGCGAGTGGACAGAAAAGAAGCATTTTTTGTGATCCGCTCGGGGCGAGCACCACTTCCGGTGCTAAAGGAAAGAGCGCGGGGGCATTCTTTGCCAAGTGATATCGGATGCGCTGAAGCGCTACGAGGTGACACTATCGACTGTGGCTCCAATAGAAATAGACCACCAAGCAGCGCAGGAACGTTTGACAAATAGATCACCGCACGCATTGACCTTCAAGAAGGAAAGCGAGTGGCGGTCCGGTTGTCTCCGTGTCTCCATGGCACTGTTAAGCTGCCGAAGCTGCGAGTGGACAGAAAAGAAGCATTTTTTGTGATCCGCTTGGGGCGAGCACCACTTCTGGTGCTAAAGGAAAGAGCGCGGGGGCATTCTTTGCCAAGTGATATCGGATGCACTGAAGCGCTACGAGGTGACACTATCGGCCGTGGCTCCAATAGAAATGGACCACCAAGCAGCGCAGGAACGTTTGACAAATAGATCACCGCACGCATTGACCTTCAAGAAGGAAAGCGAGTGGCGGTCCGGTTGTCTCCGTGTCTCCATGGCACTGTTAAGCTGCCGAAGCTGCGAGTGGACAGAAAAGAAGCATTTTTTGTGATCCGCTCGGGGCGAGCACCACTTCCGGTGCTAAAGGAAAGAGCGCGGGGGCATTCTTTGCCAAGTGATATCGGATGCACTGAAGCGCTACGAGGTGACACTATCGGCCGTGGCTCCAATAGAAATGGACCACCAAGCAGCGCAGGAACGTTTGACAAATAGATCACCGCACGCATTGACCTTCCAGAAGGAAAGCGAGTGGCGGTCCGGTTGTCTCCGTGTCTCCATGGCACTGTTAAGCTGCCGAAGCTGCGAGTGGACAGAAAAGAAGCATTTTTTGTGATCCGCTCGGGGCGAGCACCACTTCCGGTGCTAAAGGAAAGAGCGCGGGGGCATTCTTTGCCAAGTGATATCGGATGCACTGAAGCGCTACGAGGTGACACTATCGGCCGTGGCTCCAATAGAAATGGACCACCAAGCAGCGCAGGAACGTTTGACAAATAGATCACCGCACGCATTGACCTTCAAGAAGGAAAGCGAGTGGCGGTCCGGTTGTCTCCGTGTCTCCATGGCACTGTTAAGCTGCCGAAGCTGCGAGTGGACAGAAAAGAAGCATTTTTTGTGATCCGCTCGGGGCGAGCACCACTTCCGGTGCTAAAGGAAAGAGCGCGGGGGCATTCTTTGCCAAGTGATATCGGATGCACTGAAGCGCTACGAGGTGACACTATCGGCCGTGGCTCCAATACAAATGGACCACCAAGTAGCGCAGGAACGTTTGACAAATAGATCACCGCACGCATTGACCTTCAAGAAGGAAAGCGAGTGGCGGTCCGGTTGTCTCCGTGTCTCCATGACACTGTTAAGCTGCCGAAGCTGCGAGTGGACAGAAAAGAAGCATTTTTTGTGATCCGCTCGGGGCGACCACCACTTCCGGTGTGAGAGGCAAGAGCGCGGGGGCATTCTTTGCCAAGTGATATCGGATGCGCTGAAGCGCTACGAGGTGACACTATCGGCTGTGGCTCCAATAGAAATGGACCACCAAGCAGCGCAGGAACGTTTGACAAATAGATCACCGCACGCATTGACCTTGAAGAAGGAAAGCGAGTGGCGGTCCGGTTGTCTCCGTGTCTCCACGACACTGTTAAGCTGCCGAAGCTGCGAGTGGACAGAAAAGAAGCATTTTTTGTGATCCGCTCGGGGCGACCACCACTTCCAGTGTGAGAGGCAAGAGCGCGGGGGCATTCTTTGCCAAGTGATATCGGATGCGCTGAAGCGCTACGAGGTGACACTATCGGCTGTGGCTCCAATAGAAATGGACCACCAAGCAGCGCAGGAACGTTTGAAAGATAGATCACCGCACGCAGGCGCGGATCCAGGGGGGATGTCCGGATGTCCTGACCCCCCCCCCCCCTCAGATTTTTGCATCGCCCCCTCGCTGACAGGGGGATGGCCCTGTCGCAAAAAAAATATGGCCATCAGCATTCTTCAAAAGTATTTTTCGCGACTACCAGTGGTATCAGCAATGTAGAAGTAAAGCTAGCTCGCTCACAGGCTTAGTTGTATTCCGTAGGAGTGTGGTTTCGCGAAGTTGCCGTAGTTATTTTTTCTCATGAACACCTTGGACCTCCTGGCGCCTGCCGTACCTTACTCGTCCCGTCTGTGGCGTCGAATGAACAAGGGGACGTCCCTTTTGCCAAGGTCCGCTCGAGCGTCTTCGCGCCTGATTAACTTAGTTTCCCCTTGGGGTGTCAACGGTTCCCTCATTGGCTGTCATCGGTTCCGCGACCAACCCGCTTAATGAAAGAGATCTCTTGCTGAAGTGTTCATATATAAATAATAACAACTAACAGCTAAACTAATAACAACGCATAGGCAACTTTTCTTTAACTGTAGCACTGATTGTGATCACAGTTACACGTTGACAATATCCAGTGCGAGCACAGTGCCGTTCGTACGCTACAAGTTTTTCATTGTAACTTCGCAGTTTTATTGTCCTACATTAAGCATAGGAGGCTCAAGCCCGCCGGTTCCGTTTGTCTGAGTGGGCGTTCTCGCGGAGCGGGGCGAAGCCTCGAGCCGCGGCTGCGAAGTGGGGGAGCGTGACGTCAGCGGCCAACGCCAGTGCGCGGGCCATAGGATGGCATCGCCTGGTTAGAGAAACGGGAGCAGATGCGCGCCTTGTATAAAAGGATGACGTCGCGTGGGAAACAAAACATGAAGACGCTGGCTCGCGCTCTCGGCTACTACGCCACATCGTTATTCTTGTAGGTGTCGTCGTGAGTCTTCATACGCGGTGATTCGCATATCGTAAACAACCAGCGTAGTGGTTGCTGCGTTGGAGCGGAGCGTTACGTCCGTATTCAAGAACGTTCCTCTAGTCAACACACCACCACAACTCAAGAGAGAAGATGGCACCGCCAGCCCTCCACAGACGTGGTCACTGAGCTTCATGATCATTCACGGAAATTCTTGAGAATTGTCGCGTCTTTATCAGTCGAGAAGCGGCGCTATGCTCAACAAGGTAGAGTGGAGTAAGAGCTTCGAGTCGAGGACTGTTTGAGAATACGGGAGTTAGTCCTCCAAAGCAAACGAAGGTGTCTCAGCCGAACACAAAGAATCTCCTTAAGGAAATCAAGGTGTCCCAACAGAACTCCAAAGACGAACCTGTGCTTACGCATTTATAACGAACCTGCAAAAGATCATCCCAAATTTTATTTTAAGAAAGAATACAGGCTAGATATACCGGGTGTTCAAAATTAAGGTTTATGGCTTTATTAAAATTATGCACTGGGAGGCACATGCAGACCACCTGCGCAAATCAGTTATGTGGCCAGGCGGACACAAAGTGAGATGATAATTGTCGCTGTCAGCAGCCCAATTAACCAAAATTGAATAAATAACTTTTTATTGACTGCAGTAAGTGTGTATGTTTGTGTTCAAAACTTAGAGGCAGTCGTGTTTCTACACAGTTTCACTTGGAAGAATTCTTCGAGCGTGTCTGTGCTCCGAGATATTCAATTCCAAATTTTAATTGTCGTTCGCATGATTATGCATGCAAGAGAGTGAGGATCGGCGCAAAGCTCCTCCCTGAAGTGACACGGCTGTTGGGTGCAGCGTTTAGTCTGACAACGCTGCGGAGGCATTGGCAAAGATAATAACTGCCCCCCTTCCCCTCACGGCTGGCGAAATGAAAAAAAAAACAATCTAAGAACCCGTAACCGCTGTCGTAACCCGCGACCGCGCAGCCTGTAAAGATGCCGGCAGCTGCCATGCCGAGATAATGGCGCGAGCGGAGAAGCCGGAGGGCAGTACGCGTGCGTAATGGTGACTAGACGACCGGGCATGGTCCTTGTCTGGGCTACGCAAATAAAGTGACTGCTGATTTCCAAGTATTGTAACTTTTATTGAAAGCAAGAGCAACAACTGCACCATCAACAGCAGAAACCTTTTTAGCTATATGCTAACGAATATTTCATACTGCCGCTTTAAGTTTGGTGTTGGCATGAACAAATCTCATGAAAACATTTTACCCATCAAGATGTGAATGCCCTAAAAATGTCCAAAATGCCTCCCTTCCACAGCAACGCAAAGCATAAACCGCTCTCGCGTCGACTCGATTATTCTGCGCAGTACGACAATTGAAATTTGGAGTCGGATATCTCGGAGCACGGACACGCTAGAATAATTCTTCCGACTGATACTGTTTAGAAACACGACTGTCTCTAAGTTTTCAATACAAACATACCCACTTACTGCAGTCAACCAAAATAATTGTTCAATTTTAGTTAATTGGGCTGCTCATAGCGATAATTATCATTTCACTTTGTGCCCCCCTTAGCCACATAACTTAATTTGCACAGGTGGTCCTTCGCGTGCCCTCCCAGTGCCTAATTTTAAGAAAACCATAAAGCTTAGTTTTTAACACCTGTATTATCAGGCGCAGCCGCCAAGCACATGGCTTGTATTGGGTAACGTCC
Organism: Dermacentor silvarum; assembly: GCF_013339745.2. NCBI lineage: Eukaryota > Metazoa > Arthropoda > Arachnida > Ixodida > Ixodidae > Dermacentor > Dermacentor silvarum. The sequence goes on along the minus strand of NC_051157.2, from coordinate 49,395,223 downwards.
TTTTCCTATAAGCTCGGAGAAACCTGATACCTGGCTTCGCTACAGGTGTTCTTCCCCTTTCTGGGGTTTTACGTGCCAAAACCAATTCTGATTATGAGGCACGCCGTAGTGTAAGGCTCTGGATTAATTTTGACCACCTGGGGTTCTTTAACCTGCACTACAACGCACGGGCGTTTTTGCATTTCGCCTCCATCGAAATGCGGCCGCCGCGGCCAGGATTTGATCCCGCGATCGCGTGCTCAACGCCTCAGCTGACTGACCACCACGGAGGGCTACAGGTGTTGCTCTAGCCGTATAAAACGCGGGTTTATCGTGAGCAAAAACGGTAAATTTCGGTAAATAAGAAAGGCTACTATCATCATCATCATCATTGACAGAAGCTGACCCCCCGCTCAGAAAAAACCTGGATCCGCCCCTGCACACACACACACACACACACACACACACACACACACACACACACACACACACACACACACACACACACACACACGCACGCACGCACGCACGCACGCACGCACGCACGCACGCACACACACACACACTCACACACACACACACACACACACACACACACACACACACACACACACACACACACACACACACGCACGCACACACACACGCACACACACACGCACGCACGCACGCACACACGCACACACGCACAGAGAGAGAGAGAGAGAGAGAAGGAAAAAAGTCTTATGGCGTTTTTCACTGGTCGATCTGGAGCAGGATTTTTTGCTCCACAGCTGCGAATCCGAATTTCACTGGTCGATCTGGAGCGGGTTCGCGCTTTTCACTGGTCGTCTCGGATCAACTCGCTCCGCGCCGGATCGCTCTCACTTGCTCCGCTGCCGAGGCGCGGATTCGGGCGGAAATAGGACGAAAGGATACGTCACTTCCGCTCGGTGGGGGACGGCGATCTTGGTGGCCATAGAAACATGCAGAGCGGAAGTTGATTTTTGTGATGTGTGCGCGCAGACTTCCGGTACGATCCAGCACGGAGCATTTTCGCTCTCCGCTGGCAGATTAGGGTTGGTGAATTGCGAGCGCTCGCTCCAGGATTTCGGCGGCCGCTCCAGATCGACCAGTGAAAAACGCCATTAAAACAGAAAACGGGATCATGCTTCACCCTGAAGCAGGATATACCTGTATGGTTGAAATGGACCTGGTTCAGGGAATGGAAGTATGTAGAGTAAGGAGAACCAGTAGCGGTTCTTCCTCCGTGGCCCAGTGTGGCCCTTAAAAAAAAAAAAAAAAAAAAAAAAAAAACAGCTCTGCCGACCGCTGTTTCATTTGGCACAGTTCTCACGATCTTCATTGTCCCGCTCCTGCCGACGCATATCACTCATATACGTATTCCACAGGCATATACCGTTTTTACTCGTTGTGGCTCGGCCCTCGTGACACTTTCTCTTGAACAACAGGCGAGATACAGTAGCGAAGACTCGGATCGCGTTGCGGTTTGTGGGCAGGCTTACGTTTTTGCGCTCTTCGAGAAGAAACCTAAGCTTAACCTAATAAACCTAACCTAAACCGACTGTACTAGAATTACGGTAGTTCAAAATCTCCCGCGCGATGCCCTTACGTTCTTGAATGTACTGAACATGTACCTCTAGCAGTGTTAATAGTTATGACAACACTGTAAAAGTTTATAGCCACGTATTTTAGAACACGATGCGGAAGAACAATTAGCTTCATGTCCCCGTTCTTTCGTTTCGTGTTTTGTTAACTGAGAATCGGAGAACCGATCGTAATCGCTTGCGAGGACGCGATGGTGGGCGTGAACTCCACCGTTGACTCCACGTGAAATAATACCGAAGCTACAGAGTACTGTACCGAAGCTAAAGCCCGTTGTCGGCGCATATCGATGGGAAACGTCATGGAGGGGGAAAAACCCGCTGTGGGTTAAATGTATCCGAGACGCTGCTACCACCGTTGAGCAAAGCGTGCGATCACATGTGGTTGTGCGTAGCGCGCATTTCCTTGTTCAAGGTGTCTGACAAGGAAGGAAGAGTCAGCGCCGGGAGAACGACTTGCCAAAAACGATCTGCGCTTGACGGGCGCGCGCGGGAGCTGCGAGCACAGTGCAAACAGCTGCCTTCACCCAATGCACCTTGGAGCGATCCGTCGTCGCCGGTTGTCACTGTTGTTTTGTTTTTACGCCACAGAATACCTACGAACTGGCTCGCATGCGCTTTCAGCAGTCGATAGCTCAGTGGAAAACGTCGGCACTCGCATCTCAGAGACAGCCAGCTCGACTGGTTAAAATAGTTGAAAGTATTAAGGAAACATGATTTCGCTCATCAACCATGTGGTTTTCTTTGTTAAGGACATGCTCTGGTTATACGTCCTGTCAGCCTATTATCTTCTCTGGGAGTGCCTACTGCGGATAAAAAGCCAGCTTTCGCCGCAAGAGCAGATGTCATGTAAGTTAATGATGAGTATTGCTTTGCTTATGTACTACGTCAAAGCTGCCTAGACACACGTCTGCATCTGATGGCCAATGCCATATATTCAGATGGCTGCATGCTGAACAAAACTGTTTTAGTGACGGGAGGATCAGGAGGCATAGGGCACGAGACAATCCGAGCGCTTTTATCTCTGGGCGCTCGAGTTATTGATGGTAACAATTTTTTTCTAACCAAACATCAGGTGAAAAGCAAGATTATGTTACTAAGATTGGTTTAAATATAAACTAATATGTGACATTTGTTCTAGGAAGTCCAGACACCAACTTCAATAAGGAACAGCGAAAGCACTTGCTTTTGGATGGCCAACCTACGGCACAAGGTTTACCCACCGATCTGTACTCTTGTGCAAGTGTCCTTACTTATTGCCTAACCAAAACTAAACATTGTTACAGTGGAGCTGCTGCATCTTGACCTGAGCTCAATGGCTTCTGTAAAGACATTCGCAGAAAATATACTTAAAAGTGAAAGCAAACTTGACCTCCTTATTTGCAATGGTAAGTTTACTTAAAGACTGTGATGACGCAGAGCATTTGCAGTGGTGTCGTCTTTTGTCAAGCTGGTGTGATGCTGATGCCGTACCAGGAAACAGAAGATGGGTTTGAGTCACACATGAGCATTAACTACCTTGGCCACTGCCTACTGACTGCCTTGCTGCTGCCTCTGCTGATTGCTGCTGGTAACAAAGGACCAACAGCAAGGATTGTTAATGTGTCTTCGTGTGCACATAAAGCTGCCCGCATAAACTTGGACGACCTCCACAGCAGGTGAGCATTGTGTATAGAGTTTAACAGTGACAAAATTGGGTGCTGGGGTCATTGGTGAACACACATAACTTTGCAGCCATAGTGTCAGAGGAATTAACACTCAAGACACTGGCCACTGTATGCTCTTTCATAGGTTCGGCCCATTATTTTCCTCTCACCCTGCTTCGAACCTACCCAAGCGTTATGTTAGCCGCTTATTGATTCAATGCAGCCATCCACAATAACTCACTGAGATTGCACAACTTTTATGCCATGATTTAAACACCTAGTGAACAATAGGGCTGGTTTACTGTGCACCTGATCGTGCTTATATTCACTTGCCAATATGTGCAACATGTGAAGCGAAAGATATCTGCACTGTTGCAGGGCAGCACAGACATCATTGGAAGTTAAAATATATATGAGATGCCATATCCCCTAAAGACAGTTAGCGAAGGGCATGCAGTTGAAAGTGGAGACAGCACAAGCATGTAGCTGTCATTTCCTGATGAATGTGCCTTTGCAATAATTTTGTTTGTGTAATGAATAACACACTGACTAGCTCAGCAGCGAGCAGCTAACCGTATTGCCTTGTTAGTTTGTTAGTCAAATCAGTTTAAGACTGCATTTAATGTGAAGCATGTTCCATAAGGTTGTGATGTACTCTTGATTGTCACCATCACACAAAGGAAGCCCTGTGGCTCTAAGGCTGCAGTGAGGCAAGTGTTGCTAGTTGTTCAGTCAGCTGAGCAGTACATTTACTTCCAAGGACAAAAACTACTCTTTCCTTAAACGCAGCCCAGGAAGCAACAGTGGAGAGAGCAGATAAGCAATGAAACTCTACCCTAAAGTGTTATCAAGTATAGTTTACGCTTGCAAATCTTGCTCTTCAAAACCTATGCTCATATTTGTTAATGAGTGTGCAATCGTTGTTTATCATTACATGTCAGTGTAAGTAATACAGTTATACATTAAGACTGCATTATGGGCCAGGGGTGACACTGTAATGTGTGGAATTATATTAACTTCTACAGTTGCTGTCATTTTGCATGCACAGATATCTAGGTTCAGGAATTATTTTGTGTTTTGTCTTCATCAGATGCACTTTTTATGTCATGTATTTAATTTGTAAGTTTAATGGTGGTAATAAGGGATTTCTTAGCTGCTTGACAGTGATGTATGATCAAGCATACTTAAGCTGTAGTCTGTAAAGCATGCTGGTGTACCCAGTGCACACTATACTTTACCAATACTATTACTAGCTTTTAAGTATGTATTGTTTGCTACTTTATTACAGTGGTAGCTGCTATATAGCAGAGGCTCAAGCTGCAATGCACAATGCAGCAACACAGTTTCTTTACATCAGCTTGATGCATATCGCAAACAGATATTGTGCGGAGAGAACAGATAACACATTAAATCCAACAAAACTTCTGTGATCAGTACTCCTTGCAAGTGCAGAAACAGCATTAATGAATGTGAATAAAAGAGAATATTATCATTATAAAATATCTATAGCAAAGATAAAGAGAAGACTAAGCAAGTCACAAGAAAGACCTACTACTCATATGGACATAATTGCACTCTATATAACAACAAATAGCTGGTAAGGTGGCCATACATGTGCTAACTCTGTGTGACAGCGCAGGAGCCTATCTGTGTTATGACACTGTTAATGTGCGCTGTTTTTTTTACTAGCCGTTTAGTTTTCACTGCTTACAGTTAAAAAAACTAATTTATGGGTGGCTTCATTTTGGGAGGAAACTATATATACATGAGGACAATCATAGAACTAAAAGTAACTGCACTTTGTTGTCTTAATACTGTAAGGCAGATTTCCGAAGAACTAAAAGGCGCTCTGTAGCTTTTAAGTGTCACATTCTGTGCATTCTCGGCAAGCAATTTATTACTAAGAATCCACTACTGATGATGCTGTTGGCCCATTGACTGATGGCGTTTAACATCCCCAAGCAGCTTGGTTGGCTATGAGATATGGCATAGTGGAAGGTTTTGGCTCAGTCTTGACTATTTGGGGCTCATTAATATGGAAGTTGGTCTGTATACTTTCGATGAATTCTCTTCTCTAGAGCTTTACCTTCATCATCATCATCATCAGTCTATATTTATGTCTACTGCAGGACGAAGGCCTCTCCCTGTGATCTCTAATTGCCCCTGTCTTGCACTAGCTGATTCCAACTAGCACCTGCAAATTTTCTAATTTCATCACCCCCCTAGTTTTCTGCCATCCTCGACTGTGCTTCCCTTCCCTTGGCACCCATTCTGTAACTCTAATTGTCCACCAGTTATCCATCCTACGCATCACATGGCCTGCCCAGCTCCATTTCTTTCTCTTCATGTCAACTAGAATATCGGCTATCCCTGTTTGCTCTCAGATCCACACTACTCTCTTCCTGTCTCTTAACATTACACCTAACATTTATCGTTCCATTGCTGTGCAGTCCTTAACTGGTTCTCGAGCTTCTTTGTTAACTTAAGCTTCTGCCTCGTATGTTAGCACCAGTAGAATGCAACGATTGTACACTTTTCTTTCCAATAACAGTGGGTAAGCTCCCAGTCAGGATTTGATAATGCCTGCTGTATGCACTCCAACCCTTTTTTTATTCTTCTGTAAATTTCCTTCTCATGATCAATTGCAGAAATTATGAGTAATAAACTGTGAGTAATTGAACTAGATAAACATACTCTTGTACAGACTCTAGAGGCTGATTGGCAATCCTGAATTCTCGTTCCCTTGCCAGGCGAACAGCTACCTTGGTTCTCCTGTGGAGAATCAAGGTAGCTGTGAAATGTTTGTAGATATTTCCGAAGATATTCACATATGCCTCCTGTACTCCTTGATTAGGTAATGCCTCTATGCTTTGCCTTAAAATGCCCCTAAACCACCTTCAACACTTTGGACACGTTTTAAATGAACACATCCATCATGTGATCATCACCTTTGGTGAACGTGGCAGTGCTAAGGATTGTGGAGAAGCTACAAATTAAAAAAAAAAAACAATCCTGTGCTCCTCTCTAGGCATTTCGGTTCCCTCCTTCGCTAGTCGTGACGCCAGCAAAATTCTGCGTGCAACGTCACTAAGCTAAACGCTGTCAGTTAGTTGGTTGACAAGGGCTAATAGCACCATAATGATGAGAGCTGATTGTGTGTTTTGAGAAGAAAGAGGGGATCGCCAGTTGTGCATAACTGATACTTCCAAGAAGGTTTCATTTAGTCAACAGTTGTGCAGAGGGCAATTAGGGTCAGACAGTGGAGGAGAATTTTCTTCTGGTGTGTTGAAGGGACCTGTAGCTTTTTCTGCACTGCATGCCAGTTGGTGAGAATAAAAGAGCACCTGTGGGGAGGGTACCAAAAACGAGCGAGAAATCACAATGGCTGCTTAGTTATTCATCAAACCCTGCATAACTTTGCTATTACAGTACCATTTCAAAAAATTCTTCGCAGCTGTATGTTCATTCTGTGCTGGTACACAGCTGCTACTGTAAAACAAATTTTAGTGGCTCTTTAAGCCTGCATGAATGAGTGAATAATATACAAATTGTCACTGTGTGGCTGTGTTACTCTCCTATCCTCTGCTTTCCTGTGACAGAAAGAGGTACTCCTGTTACCACGGTTACACTCAGTCAAAGTTGGCACAGGTGCTGTTCACAAAATCGCTTGCAAAGCGTTTTCAAGCCAAGGTTATTCCTGTGACTGTCAACTGCGTCCACCCAGGAATTGTGAACACTCAACTTTACCAGAGGGTGTGGTGGGCCCCACTAGTTGCCGGCCTTGTCTTCAAGGTAAGCATTGTTATTTTTTTGTGTGTGTAAATGCAGCAAAACACATTGTCAGACGAAAGTGCTTATCAACTCATGAAAAACTAAGTCCTTACTCCCTCCCTTCTCACTTGTTTAATTTTAAGTTCTGTTCTCTGGAGCATATGTATACGTAGCAAGAAATGCTTGTGTACTGAGCATTCTGCGCACTTCAAGGAACCTCCGTTGTTCAAGATTTATCCAGAGTCCTGCAGTACGACGTCTTTCATAGTTTGTAAGTTGTTTGGGACAGCAAACATGGCTTGTACGAGTACTGAAACTTGAAAAAAAATAAAAAATTGTACACGAAAGTTATTTACTCAGTGACCCTTTCAATGATTGGCATGCTTAGAAAGTGCCTGGTCAGGGCTGGAGTGGGCTTGCAATAAGAGACCATTCAGTGATGCTTTATGGCATCCAAAGTTGTTCCATTGTGAACACCAGCCCACTCACGAAGTCTCACGAGGGATGGCAGTGCGTGCATGGTACATCGCTTGAAAGAGTGCCCGAAGTGCTCTACTCCTGTGTCTGCAGCTGATGCTTGTCATCTGCTGTAGTGCCCAGGGACAAAGGCCACAAGAGAATAAGTGTTAAGAGGTACCGGGATGCCGACAGACCAGCTGCCAGGCTATGAATGGTTCATTATGGACTATAAGCTCCTCGGGCCGCTTACGCAGCTTCTTAACATGAAAAAGGATTGCACACATTTATTTAACCCTTTAAGTGCCGTTGACGAGTCTTACTTGGTTACAATATTTATCGCAATTATTGCCAAGAACAAGTTTGTCTCATCCATGTGTTTTGGCACTTTTTCTAAGTGCCATTAACGGGCCGGGCTCGTCCAATCCATTTTGACGTTCTGGCAAGCTTCCTGTTTTGCCTAGGGCTCTACGGAATCCCTTTGTCTACTTTCATCCAGTAGAAATTTTAAAAACAATGGCTGCCGGTTGCGTGTTGCCACGCTCGTCAAGTGGATTTAATTTAATTGGGCCATCAAGCTTCGAAGACAATTTGCTTCTGCATAAAAGCATCGGCAGTGATGGCAGTGTTTGCTGTCCTATAGACACATCCAGTGAATGCGATGTCACCAACTATGAAGACAGTTTTAAAACGGCGTGGCCGTGAACAAAATTAGATAGGCAGAACCTTCCGCCAGTGCCTCCGCATTGTAAGTTTGTGTATTTACAGACACAAGTTCTGAATTTACTACCCTCAAGTCATATATATTTCGAATCTGCAAAAAATTTGCTATCCAGATGTGCAATAAAAAGAAATGCCATTTTCTGAATGCATTTTCAGATTTTATGCCGGCACGATATATGCCGTGTGACAAACCATGCAAGCATAATTATCGAGTGGGCTGTATCGGGGACGAAGCCACAGTGGGATATGTGTAACGTCTTGCACAAGCAGCCGAGGGTGTATGGAAACTAGGGTACAGAAATGGGGCGTAACCAAATACACAAGTGACATTTATTCACGCCTTACAAAGCTTACATGCTTAACTTATGATACAGCTAGTGGAGGTCCTATGGCCTAATCTTGCAATCATGCTCGCTCCCTTTTCGTAGTGGGCCTGCCATGGTCAAAGGTGGTGAGCGTGAACTGGCCTCCTTGTTGTGCTGCCAGAGTCTCCACGCAATTTCTGGACTCTATGTGTCAAATGTGGCGCACCATAGCTGAGCAGCCATCAATTTCGGCAACGAATTGTACACTTGTAAGCCTTACTCCTGATGAGAACGGGTTTGAGTTTGACAGATTATATCTGCTATGGCTGAGTGAGCTCTCAAACGAGGCCACTCCTGCTCGTATCGACAAATGTACTGCCAAGCTATGCCTCTCTGAACACTGAGCGAGGCTAAATTTAGCTCAGATTTTGTCGTGTGTGGCACAACACCAACGCCATCTGTGCACGCGACCTATGCATGATTTTTATGCAATTGCTTCTTTTCTTTACACAAAAATACCAAAGTAAGGCACGTGGATACTATAGTTGTAAAGATATAAGCGATAATATTATTACAAGTTTTCGTTACATGCGGTTTTAGCAAGCGACCCCCTGTGGTGACCGAACTGAAAAATGTTTATCGTAAAAAACATTAAAAACTAGCCACGCAGTCATTTGTACATAATCAGACTTTGCAGTTGGGCACATCTTACCTTTCTTATTTCTCTGATGTTTCATTAACAGACACCGGAAGAGAGTGTTAAGACTGTACTGCATGCAGCGCTTTCGAGCGAGCTTGAAGGCATCAGCGGCTGCTATCTGGAGGAATGTGCACTGGCTCAGCCTCTCTCCGTGTGCAACGACCGCTCCATCCAAGAGAGACTTTGGAACAAGACATGGGCGCTGCTCAAGCCATGGTTAAATGACTGTGCCAGTACTGTGAACACCCTGCTTGCCTCCTGAGACTTCAGGAATCTAGGCACTGGACTTTGTATGGATGTGATAAACTGCAGAGCTGAGGCTTTTGTAGCCAAGAATAATGGAATTGCTCAGGCGTAAAGAAAATATGACAATTTATTCCTAATTTCGTATCACTTGTAATGGCAGCTAATGGAACATCTGCAAAGAAATAAGAAGATATAATGAGGAAACATACTAATCACCATCAACTGTTATTCAAGACACAACTCTCTCATAGACACACTTTTTTCTTGCTGTTTGATGGTGGACTCTCCACTATGCCATTTGCCAAACGTGGCAAATGAAATACAGCTGAACCTACATATAACGAATGATTCTGTATATGGAACAGGTGTAAAATCTCCTTGAAAATTTCTGTAGGAAATTTTTCTTGTATACATAGAATTACCTATAGTATATCAAACTTTTTGGGATCCTCTTCAGATTCGATATGTCCGGATTCGACTGTACACTGCTCAAACAAAAGAAATTTTGTTAAATGTGCACATCTTCGCATAGATGCATGCACCTGCCAGTGTTAATACAAGAGAACTCAAAGAGCTATACTCCCTTCCATACTGCTGAAAGTCACAAAACTTCACCTATATTAAGGATCTTTCTTCATGCTGCAGTTCAAAGTCTGCTACCCACACAGTCATTAAGGTCAATGACAATGTCACTTTCTTTGTACTAAGTGAAAGTTATCACACAGGTCACACCTTGTGATGTAGGCATTTAATTTCTTTTACGTACCTAACACATGTACTGTGATGTAATCAGTATTCTTTTCGTACAGTTAATAGTCATACTAGATCCTCCTTTGGTCATTATCCCTCGGGCTTGGTGAGATAACATAGTCCGCGGGTAGCATACGCTGCTGTGAACATCTCAGCCAAGTTTTGCTGTCTTGCTTGGTGCATGGAGCTCGCAAGCGGAGTGCAAAGTCATTTTTCTCTCAAACGCTCTTTCCAAACAGAAGTCTGCTCCTCACTCTCTTCTGGATGCTTTATTTCAACATAAAGCAGATTCCCATACGCAGCTGCTATTGTGCATGCATGATAGCTGCAGTCGGCTACGCAGCTTAGATAATGTGGCTGCCACGGGGTGCGACCATGAGTCCACTGGCTAAGCGCACTGCGGCTCGCTGAGGACAACCCTGTTTGGCTTACGTTTAGCGCGTCATAGGCACCAAAATCGGAAGTCGTGGAGTCTACGTTAATATCCAAAATAAAATTTGAACTGCGCGCCACGGTGACATTTAGAAGGTGGAGCGTTATGGGCACGCCCCACACCGCTGTAGCCTTCGCAGTGCAAGGAATTGAAGAAGGAATGGGAGCACAGCAGAGGCCGTGTTTGATTGTTAATAACTCCACTTCTGCTGAACGCATTGAAGTACTTTTTGTGGCAAAGCATTTCTGAAATAGCCTATTTTCACTTCAAATGCCTTTTTCCACTTTGATAAAAAGTCGTTCAGGGCCCCTTTAAGTGCACTGCTAGCTCTTCTGGATGCATGCTTTGCATGTATATGTTAGGCAATTAGCTGACAGAGCACCAGCTTCAGCATCCAAAATTTGTGGGTTTGTATCCTAGCTTGACCAGCAGTGCGTCTTAAAAAAATTTTTTTTTTACTTTCTGGTCTGATGACTAGCTGAAGGTGAGAGAGCTTTGCATGCGCACAGTCTTCTGCACTTCATAACCTAATGACTGGTGATGTGTTATCGCTCAACAAGACTGCACAATAATCAACGCTGTGAAAAGTCGACAAAGCTGCTGGGGACTGGCAAATTTAGCAAGGTCCTGCAAAATGTCTGAGCCTCTACGAGAGGGCATTTCAAACCTTGCTAATGCATCAAAAGACATCTTATGATGCACGCAGTGCACTTTTTTCAAACTGTCCTTTGACTGGTTTCTAACACTTTCGGTTCTGTTTTTACAACTTCTATGTCCACACTTAGCCTAAAGGACATCCAGACTAATGCTTACCGGTGAGTCTTGATCATAATTGATGTCGTCTGCGTCCAGCTCATCGTCTTCATCCTCATTGCTATCACTTTCGTCGTCTTCATTGTCGTCATCTTCATCGTCTTCTTCATCTTCATCCTGCAACTTTTCGAGAACACAACTTAGGACAGAAACACTTAGCGTCAAGATTTCACAGTCTAAGTGTCTAAATCCTTACGACAAGGACTTCGTCGGCCGCTTGATTTCTCTGCTGTGAAGGTTAACATTGAATATAAGTCAGCTGCACTTCCAAGGCACCAAATATTTCGTACATGTATGGAAATAAGAATTCTTCGCTGGCTCGTCTGCGTTTGCAAAGTTTGCGACGTACACCCGTGAGGTACACAGGGTCGTACACACAGGGTCGCCGAAAAAACTGAATCTCTTCGTAATTAACCTGCATAAACTGAAATTGATAACCACACTGGAAAGTTCGTAATGCCAAGTTTGGACAGCAGTCTTCAACTTCAAGTTGCATTTGCAGGCAGTTGAAAAAATCGGCTTTATCGCGTAAACACTTCACGACTGCAGCGGTTGGGTTCGCCTGCAAAATTAGACGACGTCGGCTGGTGCTAAACGCGGCCAAGGCGTGAACTGTTCACTATTCTGCCCTATCGCAGCGCCTCATCGGATATCTAGCACAAGCACTAACTAGCGAATGTGAATGTAAATTCCTGTAGGGATTAATCACGCATTGGTTTAAAGAAGATGCCATATATTTAAAGAAAATACCATCGATGTGCAAACAAGCCAGCGACATAGGAAATAAATCATTCTATTTTCCTGCTTCCTATGTCCATTATCGTCTCGAGAAGCAAGCACGTAATTTGTGATTTAGAGTGCCAAAGTCGGCGAAGCTTACTTCTGCTGCAGTTTTCCCGATCGGAACAAGGTCGCTGTGCCTCTGCGCAATGCTGGTGAGCTGAAATGACATACACACCATACACGTAGCACAACATGAAGCGAACAAATCAACATTGCAAACTGCGAAACGTACCGCGCTCTGGTGTTCTTTTTCTAGCTGGGTTAACTCGGATTCATCATCGCAAGGACGGTCAATGTTGAACCAAGGCTGATCGGCTATTCTCGGCTGTAGAGAAGGAAACTGAGGCGCCTCCATTAATTCCAATTAGTACTTCAAAACTCCTTCTTCATGTGAAACATAACGTCCGCAACATATGAAATCGAACCAGCGACAGCTAACAGCGTAAACAAACCCCGACGATTGACTTGGTCTAGGCTTGTGTTGGATATTGTTGGACAATGTGTCGATGTCGATTCGACTTTTTCCTTTAAATTGGGTCGCCATGCGCGAAGTAGGCAAAAAATTCATACAAATCATAGAGTTAATATATCCTAATAACTCTACGATACAAACACGCAATAAAATAATAAATCAACGCACGCACAAAAGAAAAACGGAAACGAGCTCACACGATGTTGATGCTGCTACAGTTTCTACATCACGTGAGTTTTGGTAGTTTCACTGTAACCAAGATTTGCATAAAATGTCTTAGACTCTCTCTTTCTTTATTCTATGATCTCCTTATGATAACTGCAGATACCTGCAAGCGTGCTGCGTGGAAGAAGTTATAATTTGTATTTACCGTATAAGCTCGATGGAAGCGTGTCCGCACCACGGCATTCTATGCCACGGCGAGGCACCCTATCCATGCATGGTGCGCACATTATTCAAGCTCGCGCTTTCTGCCAGCTCCCTCTGAAACGACATGGGAGACCCTAATACGGTCTCCAGAAGAAAAGCTACGAAAAGGAATCGTTGCCTGGGCGGAAGAGGTCGCCGCAGACAAGCGGCCACCTACAACGCCCTGAAATTTTTTTTAAATAAAGTTGTTTCCTCCTCTCGCCCATTCGTGATGAGAGAGCGAGTCTGCGAAAGCTATGCTGACTGGAGAGGTTATTCAGGCAGACAAATTCTGCCGCAAGCATCCAGTCATATATATACTACCGCTTCCCGCATTGATAAGTCCATGTGGATCATACCTCTCGCCTGGTCTCTCCCACCGCGAGACGGTTGCGTTAACAAGGATCTGCGTGGGTGCTGCAATGCTGCATTGACGACAACTGCAACCTTCAGCCACCATTCGGCGCGACTTGTCCCTTCTGACCTAGTTGAGCTGCTCTCGTACATATATACACAATAACCATGCACACCTCTTGTGGAGTTGTCCTGGACCGCGCTCATCGAGACACCACTACCTGTAAAAAGTGGGGCTGCACCCAAGCCGCCCACGGTCCACCTGACTGTGAAACCATCTGCACATCTAGATCCGTGGTTCACACCATAAATCTCTGCTACATATCTCTGAACATATATCTGAACATAGATATCTGAATATATACCTACACATGTTACGTCATAGTATACACACTCCACGCGTTCCACTCAAATCCAAACTTTCGAAAAAAAAAAAAAAGAAATGCTAGAAATAAATACAGGAGAGGTACGTGTAGTTACATGCATGGTGTGCAACGCACACAGACACACACATATGGCGGTTCGAGTCTTTCAAGACCCGCAGACCGCAGCGATAGTGGGAGCGCCAATTTGTAGCGCAATCATATTGTATTCATATTGTTACGCGAACGAAGGATTAAGCACTGGAGACTATTTGCAATGTATATTTACAAAAGACGACTGCAGCGCCGGCCAGTTCAACCGACAGCTCGAGAGCAAGGAGCAGTTCGTCTTCGTCGGAGCGCCCGCGCGCATCGTCCACACGAAACGCTCAATATGCATGCATCATTATCCCCGGCGGCAGAAGCACCGTCCCGGTGCGTCTATAAATATCGGTGGTAACAGGAGTTTCAGATGCGAAGGATAATAGCATAAAAAAAAAAAAAAACAGGATGGCTTAGTGCACAAGAACATCCGCTTGTTAAGTGCACATGCATCCACTTTTTCTTTCTTTATTTATGTTTCTTTTTTAGCAACAAAGTGGACGAGCGGCAATTTACAGGTCGGCTTCATTTACTGCGACATGTCGCAGTAAATGAGTTCCGACAACACTATTGGAAAATGCTACTGCAGCAGCATTTTCCAACAGTATTGTTCAGACCACCTACATTGATTGCTTGATTATTTCTCAAATAATTGCGTTCCGAAGGCATAGGCGGAAAGTTTAAATTTTGCTGGGGGGGGGGGGGGGGGGGGGGGCTGGGGCCTGACTAGCTTTCCGAACCCTACCCATATATATATGAACGAGAAGAAATTAAGTGAACCGAGGCTGGGCCCGATTTGTATTAGTCATATAAGAAGCCAACAAACAGTGACACCGAGGGCAACATAGGGGAAATTACTTGTACTTACTAGATGAATTAAAAAATGATAAATTAATTAAGATAAAAATGGATGAAAAAACAACTGGCCGCAGGTGGGGAACGAATCCACGTCGTCAGTTTGTTGGCTTCTTATATATATATATATATATATATATATATATATATATATATATATATATATATATATATACATAACATTTAATAAAATTACACTGAAACTTCGTGTGAGCTCGAAAGCGAAAGATTGTTCACTGACGTAACGAGCTTTCTATGAGTATTTGCAAGACCTCAGAGTAGGAGACAATTCAGTTTTCCAGCCTGAGTCCCCTCGTACCACCAAGAGAGTGGCATCTCTCGGATGAGCCGTGCGACAAGCGGATTCAGTTAAACATGTTAGGGAGTTATATTTGTTTTGTGCGCACTATATACGTCGCACAAATACACATTAATGAAAAAAGCCATGTAACGCCTCGTAAATGTTTTAATACAAAAGATACAATCAAGAAATCTTTTCCTGACGAAAGGTCCGTTATTGCGAAGATAAAACATAACATATATAAAAATTAAACGATATATAACAATTTCTGAACACAACTTATAACGAATTATTAGCTTGTCAAAGCATGCCTTATGCCACTGGTTTCGTTTATTTTCCGGAGGCAGAATAAAGGATTATAGAGTCAAAATCATCAGGTGCCCAAATAAATAAACATTTTAACAAATAAATAAATAAATAAGACTGGGAAGTTTTACAAATAGCGCAACCACGCGTCTTTTCTTACCCCAGTGGCCTCACTCTGCTTGCGCTGTTATTGACCGCATTTTCGTGCTTTTGGATAACTTTTTGCGTTGTTTTCTAAGCCAGGTGGTTTGCTTTGACTTGTATAAGTTGGGGCCTTTCTTTCTCCTATTAAATACATCAGTTCCTTGTCTGATGCGATGATTTCACCATCATTGAAAAAGTGTTCGTTCGGGCACTTGATCTGGAAATGAAGTCGTCAGCAATGTTAATCAAATTGATTTTGCGGGAGAGTTCCTTGTGGGCGTGCAAAATTGCCAGATGGTTCAAACGGGCTTGTCCAATCGTCGACCGCAAGTACATTTTCAGTCACCGAAGGCAAGAAAAGGACCTCTCAGATGTGGTCGACGAGACCGGTATGGCCAATGCAATTTTCTTTAGCTGGGCCATTTCCGGCAAAAGGTTTCGCAGGTGTTCGCCCTTGCCCCCCGTAAACATGAGCACGATGTCCTCGAATGTGTGCAATGATGCCGACCTTTGCTGGCTTAAAATGTCAATCAGCATATCTCTGTGCAAAATCAGGCGTCCTGGTTCAAGGTCGTCACCGTAGAACGCTATCACCGTAGAACTTCCCTATGGCGAGCTGCTCAATGTGGGACTTATGCTGCCACATATCACGTGGATACCTGTTGTTTAACGAAGACAGCACTGTGTCAAGTACTTCATAGAACCTATGGCGGTACATGTCACTCGCTGATGGAAACACGTGAGCTGAGGAACCTTTATGATAGCGGCGTGGAGTCTTCTTTTGCCTAGCAGCTAGAACACACGGGTCCTCAACTCCTACTTTTCCTGCCTCTGCCATACATACGCGGGTCACGCGCTTTATTTTGGAGTTAATCTGCGCCGAGTTCAAGCTTGGGCCATCCGAGATGGCTGGTCCCTTCGCGTGCGCTGTCTCCCCGCGAGCCTAGTGTTATGTTTCCGCTGGTGCTTATACGGTGGAAAATACTCTTCCTTTTCAGCGTCTGACGGGTTCTGGCGAAGTACCGATAAGCGAGGCGTCTACTGTTGGTTTTGTCGTTGGTTCTCATGCTGTGTTTGTAGCCGGTATACATTGCAACGTCCGCAGCCGCTGTAGAAGCGAGCTCGACGCCTGTTTTCTATTTATTCCTTTTATTGCGACAGCAATTGTATCGACACTCCAGGCAAATTTTCGCTGTCGTCGTCGCCGTGATATTCCGTATAAAGTCCAAAAGTCATATGAGTGAGCGACGCATACACTGTGGGTGCGAGAAAAAGCGCGTAACACTGAGCCGAAAAGGATGGCGGCTTGATAGACATTATCTTCCCACGCGGTCAATATTCAGGTTAGTTGGAGGTGACGGGATCAAATGCGCGCATGGGGAGGAGAGCACGCGTCTTCTCACCTAGCCCTGCCGCAGCTGCGAATGACTGTGCGCGGTTGACGCTTACGCGACCCGCAATTGTTGGGAGGTGCAATGATTAAGGGCGAGCAGGGATGGCTGCTAACTTTATGCGTGCTGTCTTCCTTAGGCTGTTTTTCCGCGCCCCAAGTGTTGCAGATCGCGTAGCCTACGAGACAGGGGTAATTGGAGGTTGCTGACAGAGGCCGTCCTGTAGTGGTAAAAAATATGCAGATGATAATAATGAATCTAATTTTTGGAAGTCGCGGTGAATCGCATGGCTGTACGAACCGTTCGTCCCCGCTGCTGGCGTTCTTCATAATTCCAGCGTTGAGATAGCGACTGCTCGTGGTCATCCAGCGAGATATTTACAGGCTTACATGGTCGGTGCATTGCACGATGTTTGTTATTTTAATTAGTAAGTAAATGTTACTACAATTCATATAGGCGACATAACCAACGTAGAGACTCTTGTGAGGGCCGCACTTTTTTGCCGCAATTTTGACGAGCCTTACATGGGACCGGGCCATTTTACCTAATTTTTCCAACTACGAGTACGAAATCCGCCGTAAACCTCCGCGATCGCCTCTAGCCGTCTACAGTCGTGTACAACTTCAGAAGGCAGCGACATTTGCCTGTGAAAGGCGGATGCATACGAGCATCCACCAATGGGCGCGCACTCTAGACGGACGTCATGAGCCGGACGGCCGGTGACCCCGCCGACAGAGGACATGGCAGCCCGCGCTTCGAGCTGGGCCGAGTCGTGTCAGCGGGACTATTTCTTTAGTCGCAGTGGCAATCGGCTGCTGCGCTTCAGTGATCAGGGCGGGGCGCCTCTCCTGTCGTCTTAAGTTGTAACATACTTTTTTTATATAGTTGCGACGCGCGAAAGTACGCTGCGCGGGAAAATTCGCAGTGGAGCGCGATCGGAATCAGCGGTGATACGCAATTGCTTCTCGGTTGGATTAAAAAAAAAAAAACATTTGCCTTCAAGTTGGGGGTGCGGCTCTTACACGGATTTATACGGGAAGAATCTACCTTCGTGTAATTGTCTTATGCTTCCCTATCACTAATACTGCTTCGCCTTTGCGGCGAAACTGCAGCCTCTTTTTTTTTTTTTAATTCCGAGTCCTAGTAAAAGCTCTGCTGCGCATGACTGCTATTGATTCTGATTTCGAGTGAATCAGGCTTGGTGTTACTTCGGTTACTAAGTTAATTATATATATTTAAGACCTATGCATACACGTTGCGATGTTTCCATCCCCAATAAATGTTGGAAGTTATTATTTTTTTTTCATGAGTCGCTAGCATTAACTACTGGAAAGAGAAGCAATGCTGATACACATATATCATTCACGTGCATTTCACACACCATTGATAAAAGACTCTGCCGAAGGGGTCACTGAAGTCTGCAGGTTTTTTTCAGTGTCAAAAAAGCCCGCAAAGAAATTTGTAGCGAGTTGAACACACAGCAACATATTCATTCTCTAGACATAGGCTATCCATATCATTAGAAATAATTGTTAGTTGGCTACCTCTTTCTCTTTAAAAATATGATAAACTTTGTCCTGTGTACACATTGAAATATAATGTGTCTGTGCATGGTCTTCACACTGGAAATTAAAATAACATGTTGAGAGGGAAAATACGGATGAGGTAGCCGCCGTTGGTGCTTCTAATGCGCTTGTTTTCCTATTGTCAGGATTTTCAGAAATAAAGCGAAAGTATGAATAAAAGCCGTGGACGTCCGCGTCAACAAGACACCATAAATGATTTGGGTAACAGGACTCTGGTTATGATATTTTAGGAGCGGGGGTGGGGGGGGGGGGGAGGGAGGGGGCTTCGGAACAAGGGCTCGAGCCCCGGAGCCCTCCCCCCTCTCTTCGTAGTCGGCGCCTATGTCCGAAGGTGGTTCCTTCGATGGCTCGTATACGGCGCACACGTGTCGATGGAGTGACAATTATTTTCTTCAGGTGCACCTACATCAGGTATGGACATCATTTAGTGGAAGATTAATTAAAGACATCAAAGGCGCGCGCGTTCACCACACGAAAGGATTAATTACACAGTTGAGGAGCCAACAAGAAAAGTAAACGTGAAAAGGTTATTTTCATATAGATCGCGCAGATAGGCGACGACATAGCCAGTGGCAAATTAGTTAATTCTAACATCACCATGACATATATCTTAACTGTCACATATCGGATATGTTAGAATCTGTCGCACTGAAAAATAAAAGAACGGCAAAATGCGCTGACACGAAGCCACTGCGTGGACTACGTTCACAGACGATCCGCTCGTTTCAAGCACATGTATCACAAAGTAAAACATGACAATGAATCTTGATAGTTTCGCAGCTAATTGTGACATAAGTTCTTGTTTAAAAAAAGTAAAGTCGATTCCCGTCTATCTAGCGCTAATTTTAAAGCAACTCGGCATGACAAACAATACGTAGCGTCTTTTTGCAAGGTGGCTTCACTGCATATATATGCTAACTGCGGAAAAGCTACAGAGCTACTCCGCCGCAGTTGCCACTTTCCAAACCACAAGGGGTGGGCTGATGTAATCTTTCACCCCCGGTGCATTCTACAAGGCCGGTTCCGTTCTTCTGCAACGGACCCTTACCGGATGAAAAAAATATGAGTCACTATAGCGCGTCCCAGTTCACACGGTGTTTAAGCGCGCGCACACTCGATATACCGCGGCGCGTCCCTAGCGAAACCTGCCACCGCCACGCGAAGGAGGTCCCCAGCCGTCTCGCGGGTCTCCGGCCTTCTCAGTGTAGCGATGCACGTCTTCCCAGCGGACAGGGCGACTGGTGCCTCGCATCGACGCTGCTGGCCGCTCCGACTCCCTGAGCAACAGATCACGCAGGGACGAGGTCCTGAGCCCGTCCTGCAAGCCCATTCTACTCGGAACTGAGCTAGGCGCCGGTCGTAGACGGGCCCTAATCAGGACCTCATCGAGGAAGCCGCTGGGAGGGACCGCAGCACCGCGATCGATGGCCATCCTCTGCTCGGCCAGCGCTCGACGCAGGCTGTCGTTGTAGCGGCGCTGCTCTTCGAGTCGCTCGCGCCGCTGCCTCTCGAGGCGCTCCCTGCGCTGTTGCTCGAGGCGAGCTTCCAACGAGAGCCGCTGTTCCTCGCGAATGCGCTCTTCGAGGCGCAGCCGTTCTTCTTGGCGCAGTCGCTCCTCCTCGAGCTCACGCCGCCTTCGTTCCTCCTTGCGGGCCCGCTGTTCGCGTCGCAGCCGCTCCTCCTGGCGCAGGCGCTCTTCGCGTCGCAGCTTCTCTTCACGCAGCTGCTTCTCCTCTTGGCGCAGCCTCTCTTCTTGGCGCACACGCTGCTCGCGGCGTAAGAAGTCCTCCACGCTCATGGTCGGCCCCGGCTGGCCACCGCCGAACGGGTACGAGAGCTGGCCCGAGTGCGCTTGCGCGCGGCAAGTGGCACAGAAGCCGCTGGTAGCCGCGGGAAACGCCGTCGCAGAGTTCGCCTGGACAGCCCCGCAGTACGCGCCCATCATCGCCGCTGGTGGCATCGGGTACGGCTGCGGAAAGGCCATCGGAGCTGGGAACAACGGCTGTTGGGGTCTCTGGTAGGGGCTTTGTAGGTTTGGCTGATAGGCGCTGAAGTAGACGTCTTGCCCCTGTACTGCCGGGGAGTATAGTTGCGGCGCGGAATACGGGGGTGGGGATGCTGACGAAGGCGCGTTTGGAGAAGGCATTCGCTCTGTAAACTGCACGCTTCCTTGTAAACCTCCGCCGGCCTTGTCGGCGTTGTCGGTTTTTCGTTTGAAGCGCAAGTTCTGCTTGGGCCCGAAATTACGCACCTCGTACCATTCGTCCCCGGCAGGACCTTCATCACCACGGCGCAAGCGACGTCGCCAAATTCTGCTTTGTCCTTGAGCCGCCTTCATCCGCGACTCATCCATGTGGCTAGGCCAGCAGGATCCGCAACAGGGGCACGTTCCTGTCTCCTTCTCTTCACCATCTTGCGCTGGCGGGAACGAGTCGTCTGCGTCGCTAGTAGTGGTCTCATTCTTCTTTTCAGAGTCAATCTCGTCGTCGCGCTGCTTTTTCTCGCTAGTGGTGGTTGTCTTATGCTTTGAACTGGGCTGCGGACTTGACTTACGGGCGTTCGGCTTGGCGTACTTTCGCTTTTTCGAAGTGGAACGCGTCGTGCGACGCGTTATAACTCCGCTGCGTCCTCGCCGCCAGTCGTTGGGGTCAGGCTCTAAGACTTCTTCAGTGACCTCTTCGTAATAGTCTTCCGAGTCCGTGGAGTACTTGTCTTCGTCGTCCAACACGCCTTCGGCGACGACCGCAGGCGTCTTGTCTGGGCCTTTTTCTTCTGACACTTGCTTTGCGGGGCCTTCTTTCGTAGACACCGGAGGTTCCTTCGACTCAGTTGCGGTCTTCATTTCCTTCACCACAGCGCTTGGTTCGCGCTCTCTGCGTTCACCACGCTCACGAATCTCGTCTGTCGCCTTATCGGCTTTCCCTTCTCGTCCCAGAGGTTCCGAGGGCTCTTTAAGGATCGCCTTTCGCGCATACTCGCTTCTCGTATCATTCTCGAGGTTCTCGCGATCATCATTTTCGGAAATCGAGCGCCTCGTCTCTCTCTTGGGCACCACCGGCTCCGGCTTGCGCGCTTTCCACTTAGTCCTGGAAGCTGACCTACCTTCGTAACCAGAACCGATGGGGTTAGCCTCGTATTCCGGGTTGGGTTCGTCACGCGGTTTTTCTGTTATAGAAGACCTCTGTCTGCTGGACCGCCCGAGCGGCCTCGGTTCGGTCATTTCAGCCCTCGTGCGACCGTCGCGCTGATAGCCTGAATCCTTCGCCTGGGCTTTGTACTTGCCCATTGCCTTGTCCGACGAAGCGCTGTACGGCGGGCGATCATCTTCCTCCGCAATGGTCCGCGTTTGTTCGAATTCAAGCCTAGCGTCGGTTCCCCGCCTGCTTGAGGTGCTGGACCTTATTCTTTCAGCACCGGGTCCGATTTCGTCGCCTTGTTTCTGTTCGGTCTCTGCTCTTGTTTCGAGACCGGCCCTCTTCCGGTATGCACGATCCCTACCGGCAGCCATGATTTGTCAGCATTCGGTCGAGGATCCCGGTAGCTGGCTTGGCGAGCGTCTTCCTTTCTGATTGTCGAACACTGTTATCGGTCGCGCCTTTCCGTCTCTAATCTACACAGGCCTGGCTCACCTATTTGTCAGATTTGACCGACACATTTGACGTGCAGTTCACGAAGCCCTGCCTCGGGCCAGTCACGAAGACAGCAGGCCTAGCTGGTCATTCCGCGTGTTCTCTTGCAGGAAGAACGTGCCCCGCACGCGCCTGTGCCCTTCTTTTTCTTTCACCGCCGTTTATCTGCATGTTTGTTGATTGATTGATACGGATTGATTGATTGATTGAGTTTAGCATAACGACACATAGGTTTTGAGACGCGGTAGCGGAGGACTCTGGATCGGGGCCGGCGCCATGATCATTCGCTTGGGGAGGGGAAGGTCACAGTATCATCACCATTTTCGTTGGGACGGCAGGGGAGGGGGGTATAGGGGTTGAGGTTGAGGTGAAAAAGGGGCACATACTTCTGCAGCCCTAATGGGAGCACTGAGAGTGATATGGGATATCACTGTATTCTTCGCGCTTAACTTTCAGAATGAGACAATGAGCTACATGTGCGACGCCATGAATGCCACATTGAAAAGTTCCAATCATCCTCAAGGTAAATCAACAGCGCTCTTCAGAAAGCGGACAAACAAACGGGCAACACAAACATGCTTCCGCTGAAGGCTCCTGTTTATTGATTTGCATATAGGCTCCATTATATTGATATTTAGTTAAAGAGCACTACCGTGAGTGAGGAGCCAAGACCAGTTTTACTTACATTGCCATCCACCTCCTTTGCACCGCTTAACCTTCCTTTCTTCAGTTATTGATATTAACGGCCTGCCGTACTTGGAGTAAAATGTGCTTATTATAACACTAGTAATGTTTCTATATATACGCATTAAGTCGTTTGAACCGCCTCTTTTTAGATTTAGCTATAGCATAATCATCAGGTACAGAAACAGATTTTATTAATTTTCACCCATTGATTATATTTTGTTGCTACTTCCAGGTCGGATCTTTAGTGAGAGGGAGCGATAGCCTGGATAAAGTTTCTATGAAGAAAATTATACTGAGTGCATGTCGAATTTCGTGCGAAGCGAACCTTTAGTGAAGCGGTTATATAAGTGCTACATAACCAACGGCGATGTGTACACTTGTGTTTGCTTTCGTCTTATGCAACACGAATTGAAGCAGTGTATCAATACGCCGTATTACCACAGCCGTAACGCGTCATATTGACCCTTTTCGCGGAGCAGTTTGCTTTAGAGAAACGAGATGGCGCTCACGGGGGCGCGCCATACCTCTCCTCAGCGACCGCGCACGAATACGAAACCATTACCGCTCCTGCCTTGCTTCTGTGTGATCACCTGTCGGAAATGCAACTGAGTTTTCGCTAAGACACTGTGCTCCAATCATGCTAGATTGAATCATGTGGATTGAAGGCGTGTGCAGTATAGCTGGCTGCAAAAATAGTGACTGGCATATTAAGGAATGGAATGAACATGTGTGGCCGAAGTCACGGACCACTGCCGCGACTGTCCGAACGTGTTACCGGCACTTCGAGATGTACGGCTTTCCTCGAGGATACAGGTATTTGCTCATCCGCCAGCCTTGTATCGCTAACCTTCAAAGAACGGGCTTCATCCCCAGAACGTCGGCAAGAGTGAGTACCACTCGTTAAACAATGCCAAAGGGAGTAGCGCCGCTTCCTGCCATAGTAAGTTTTGCGCACGTTATCTATACACATCTGTCCCAAATGGCAGGAAAACTTACGCCCACTCTATCGCCGATGTATCAAGAATAAGTGAAGGGGCGCACACTTGAATATATGCGCACTGTATACGCACAATAAATGACGGACTACACCTATGGCGCACGAATGGTCGAAGCTGAATGTTTCGTGACGGTCCACAAGAGTAAGCGAGTTACTGGCTGTAATATATATTTGCTACAAGGTATTACAATATACAAAACAGCTACGTTTCAAGCCTTGTGCGCAGCAAGAACACATCTATCGGAACTGAGCACACCCGCGAGCGATTAGGCAGAAAATAATCAGATAGTGGCCGCACCGAGGAACTTCACTGAGTCAGAAAATGACAAGCCACTGCTTCAAAATATTTGCCGAACAAAGAACAAAGAGCAAAACACTCTAATCCTGACTGAATCCATAATCGGAAAGCTTGGAATGCATATTTAGCCCTGATTTTAGAACAAGCATCATATACGCTGCTTGCGCCGTTTGGGCATAGCTTAATCGGCTCCGAAAGCGCTTTTGCATGTTCTCTGAAGCTGTGATCAAAGCTTCGTGTCGTCCACCTAGTCACCGTCTACGATATCTCCGAAAACAGAGGTTTTCTAAGCCGCGCCGGCGTCATACACTTCCATTGTAAACAAGGAGGCAGCGGAGGCAGTTGAGGCAAGCAATGGACGTGTCACCACGTTATCAAATATGGCAGCGCCCACGGGATCGCCGGGAAAAGGGTCATATCTCCCACGCTTCCCTCTGGACACGCTGCGCCATCTAGCGCTGCCGCCGAGAAGTCCGACGATTTGAACTTGGGGCCTTGCAGGGAAGGAACCAGCTGGCGCAAGGCAGGGGTAATTAGATCACTGGGACAGGACTTCGTCCTGCAGTGGGCATAAATAGGATGATGATGATGATGATGATGATGATGATGATGATGAGCCGACATTATGTGTCCGAGTTTTATGCAGGATGGATGGACGGATGGATGCAAAACTTTAATGAAAGTCCAGAGGTGCGCGACTCGGCGCGCAGCGGGCCGCTCCCACGTTGGGACAGTCGGGCCATGCCCCACCGCCGCATCGTGGGCCCTCTGGACAGTCCATAGTTGCGCCCCGGCAACGGGGCTCTTGATAGCGGAGAGCCACTTGTCCTCATTGATTTGTTTCGTGCCTCGCAACGAGGGGCGACGCCAAAGCATATAGTCCTATAGGCTAGCGAAGTCATTGCAGTGCCTGAAAGAACTACTCGCATAAGTGTCGGGATAAAGCTTGTGTAATAAAGCCGGGCTGGGATACGAGCCGTTTGCAATAATCTGAGGGTCAATGCCTGCGCTCTATTTAACTTCTTGAGAGGAAGGGGAAAGTCTCTCCTGCCGAGATAAAAGTGCTGCGTAATTTCGTTATATGTGGTCGGTTGATCTCTGTTCTCCACCACTGCGGGCCGGCGGGGGAGTTCTCCATGGTCGCGGAAAGCGAGACCTCGCGCCTTAGAGTGGGCCAACTCGTTGAGGTTTGTGGGGCCTCCCATGATGGATCTCATGTGAGCGGGGAACCACGTGAGAGTGTGGGTGGCGATGCTTTTGCCGTCGAGGGTGCGACAGGCTTCCTTACACACGGCGCCAACACTGAAGGCTCGGATGGCTGCCCTGGAGTCGCTGAAGATATTGACATGTTTGTCGTCCAGGAGGGCCAAGGCAATGGCCACTTGCTCTCCCGCACACGACGACGTGCTTCGTACTGAAGCGGCGTTAACGGTCGAACCCCTGTGGTTGATAGACACTACTATGAAATTGTTGCTGTTGCCATACTGGGCCGCGTCAATGAAGCAGCTGCCGCCAGAGAGTTTTGTCGCCCGGCGTAGGAGCGCCACCACCCTGGCCTTCCTTCCACTGGCACGCACTCACACTCACTTCACTCGCACTCACTGACACTCACTCGCACTCGCACTCACACTCACTGGCACTCACTCGCACTCACCTGCACTCACACTCACTCGCACTCACCTCCACTCACACTCACAGGCACTCACTCGCACTCGCACTCACCTGCACTCACTCGCACTCGCACTCACTTGCACTCACTCACTGGCACTCACTCGCACTCGCACTCACCTGCACTCACACTCACTGGCACTCACTCGCACTCACCTGCACTCACCTCCACTCACACTCACAGGCACTCACTCGCACTCGCACTCACCTGCACTCACTCGCACTCGCACTCACTTGCACTCACTTGCACTCACTCACTGGCACTCACTCGCACTCGCACTCACCTGCACTCACTCACTGGCACTCACTCGCACTCGCACTCACCTGCACTCACACTCACTGGCACTCACTCGCACTCACCTGCACTCACACTCAGTGGCACTCACTCGCACTCGCACTCACGCCTTTGAAATGAGTGCGAGTGAGTGTGAGTGAGTGCGTCGACCTATATGCTTCCTTCTTTCCACGTTGCGCTGGGGATGCGTATTGCGCGGGGCGGGGGATATGATGATGTTGTCTTTCTGCTCCTTCGGAAGGCCCTGGTAGGAGTCTTGGACCTTGGCCGTAGGGACGCCCATCTCTTTTAGGAGTTGTCTGCCCGCTCTGGTGCCGGAGAGTCTGAGAATCTGTGCCCTTTCTTGTGCTTCTGTAATTTTTTCCAGGGTATTATTAATACCCAACTGCAGGAGTCGGTCGGTGCGTGTGTAGTTTGGTAGTCCGAGCGCGCTCTTGATCCCCCTACTTATCATATGACATTTGGCTTGTCTCGCTCGGCCCTCTTCCAGACGTGCATGGCCGCTACGTACGTGAAATGGCATAACAAGAAAGCGTGGACTAGCCTTATCAAATATGCACAATAATTTTTTTTTCGTTTTCTTTTCTATTTAATTACGCAGGACAGAGGTGCGCTAACGTGCACTATAGTTTGGCGGTCAGCGTGCAAGGTTTATATAAGCCCGTTTGCAGGTACTTGCATTCGGATCACATTTAAGCTTCCTATACTTATTTATAAATAAATTCGGCGAGGGAACGATGATGAACGCCTAACCCGGGAAAAGGGTAAAACATGTTTCGCTTTAAAACTGCGCATTTCGATATATTCGCATAATAGCCGGGCTGGCCTTGTAACATTTCCGGAAATATTGAGCGGAAGGAAGAATGAACCGCGTTTTTATCTTGTTTTCTTTTTCCAGGAGATTTTGGAAATTTCGACAAAAATTAAAACTTGAGTAAAAATAGCTTATATTTATTATTCCAGCAATAAAAATATTTATCGTTAAATGCAGGCGATAATTATACAGAGAACGCGAAGACAATAGAATGAGCTTGTTGTCCTCTACGAACTATTGGTAATTTGATAACTAAGAAAAAAAAAAAAAGGTCAATCCGTGTCCGAGGACCTCTCGCTGGACACCTTTGCGTTAGAATTGATTGCGGCTGCTACACGCCTGGATTGCTTAGTGGCTTTAGTGTTGTGCTGCTAAGCACGAGGTCGCGGGATCAAATCCCGGCCGTGATGGCCGCATTTCGATGGGGGCGAAATGTAAAAACGCCTGTGCGCCGTGCATTGGGTGCACGCTAAAGAACCACAGGTGGTGAAAATTAATCCGGGGCGCCCCACTATGCGCGGCGTGACTCATATTGTGGTTTTGGCTTGTAAAATCCTACAATATAATTAAAGTTAATCGCGAGTGCCTCCACACTGAAATTTGATTGTACGTAGACGAGTTTACGAACACGTTTACTTGTGAGCCTGTTGCGAAGCTTATTATGAACATTTTCAAAGGCCAGTAACGTTCACAACTTGCAGATGGCCAGGGTATCTGCAGCAGTCTATAAGCTAGAGAGAGAGAGAGGTTTAATGGATCCTGGAGAGGTTTGCGTGGCTGCATGCATAACATTCTACTCCAGTTGGATAGGGCGAAAAAAAGAAATGATGTATGTATTTCACAACAAAGATACATAACATACACAAAATTCAGCAATTAACAGTGAACTAAAGCGTCTCATTTAGGCCATTGTATATAAGGAAACACAAAAGTGCCTTCGTTACGCGAGATGAACAGGCATGCAGCGCCAGTCCATGGTCATTTACACGGAGGGAATAGTGGTGACCTCTACTTCGTGTTTGCCACGTTTACAGAAATTCGGTGTCAGTGGCTGATTATAATGCCAAGGCCGTGCCACCAGGTTGGTGGTTCCGTGGGCTTCGTGGAGTTCCAGACACCAGTCCTGGACCACAATCTAGAGGGCGTCCTATATTCCGCTACGTTAGAAAGCTCAGCTACGTTTTCAAAACGAAACTGAAAGCATATACAAAATACATTTTAAGACTATGCTGCTGTTTTCTTGTCGTCGTCGTCGCTTTTAGAATTGTATGCTGCACAGCAAAGAATGGCAAGTATAACTGTAAATGGAAGTTTTAATGTTTTTTTTAACACTTTCTCTGTGCCCAATCTTTCCGGGTTTTTTTTTTCCCGGCACTTCCATCTCTAGGCTCACCCGGTCTGAATCTATGTGGTGGGAGGGGGTCGACGAGGGGACAATATATTAGTGGGAGCGGGGTCCGCCCCATTCGCCCATCTTTAGAGCACCGGTCCTTATCCGAATTACTTTGACCACCTGGAATTCTTTGTTACAAATATACGAAATAACGGCAGACAAAATGAAGTGGGCTTCTTCCCACAAGATAACTTCATGAGGAGAAGTTAGCTTTAAAGGTGTTGCTTGCCACCCCCGCCGCCATGCCGGCTCATATGTGCCCTGATAAAGACAGTTTGCCGTTGCTATTGGTAACATTGTCGGTTACACGCACACATATATGCCTCTGTTGGGTACCGCGCGCGAAATGAAATCGTCAAGGGAAGCGAGCTTCTCTCTATAAGGTTGGCTTACTGCGGAGAAGCCAGCTTTAAAGGCGTCTACTACGTATGTGCAGAACGAGTTTACCAACTGTCGCGGGCCTCACTATAGGTCTTCGTTCTTCTTTTACCACACTCCTGGATCTCAACGACTCATACGCAAGGACCTATCAACTCTCGCGTAGAAACAGTCAGAACCGATGCCACTTCGCATATGTGAACTATCGCGTCTGAAACAATGTTCCCACAAGGACCACATATAGTTATTAACATAACTGAAACAAAATAAGCAAAACGGGCATTCGCGTGTTTCGGAGCACGCGCGACGTCGTACTTTTTGAACGATGGCAGCAACACCAGAAGATTGAGCAAACGCCATGACGAATGCAATCAATTGCACGCGTTAGGTAGCTAGCACGAATTCGTTTCCTTTTTGTGTGTGAGCGCGCGCGTGTCTGCATGTCATTAAAAAGAGCCTGAAACGCTTTCTAACTAATCATAAAATTGCATCCTTATTAAAGTACGTCGTGCCACGAATCTCATACCACAAACGTTTTTCGAATCCTTCAACATTAAGTGGAGTTATCGCACCGATACCCGGCTTTCTCTCTTCTTTCGTCTCCGCTAGCGCGCTAGAATCTACACAGCGGAGAACGCAAGAGGGCAAAGCCCCGGCCAAGAGTTGAGTGTCGCGGCGGCGAAATAGGGTGCCTCGATACCAAGCGAGGTACGTGATGGTGAGGATTTATAGGCATCTCCTTTGAAACGGGGCGGTGACAAATAGTGACAATAGTCACTATTGCTATTAGTCACCTAGCTTGCGTAGGGTGTCTCGATGTCAGCGCTGTCATCGAGGCACCCTAAAGCCAGGCCTGTGGCCAGGCTTCGAGGCACCCTACGGCGAAATAGAGTTACTGTACTACGGCGAAAGGCTTGTCGCGTCACCCCGTGGCGGCCGCGGTAGACTACGCTACGCAGAACGCCACTGCCGTCTCGAAGGCCACGCGCAGTAGACGCAGTAGCCACGCGAAGTGCAAATATTAAATGATTTTTCGGTCTTTTTGAGATGGCAGACACATATTTTTCATTTATTTAACTAAAAATTAGCAATTATGTATTACTCTGAATGTTCTCGCGATCACGAAATCAGCCACAGCGGAGAACGGTCGGCCAACTGCTTTCGATCAGCTTTCGATGACGACATTTCGGATACGAGAGCAAGCGTACGTCCGTTCACTGCTTTTGACATGACACTGTAAATTCCATGCTGCATGCAGTGCAATAATATTTGGAGCACATGCTGACGAGAGTCTCGTTAAGAGATCGGCGACGTTTTTTTAATTTTTTTCTTTTACTATGTTAGAAAAGTGTTTCGGGGACCGAAGATCTCGTCATCGGCTCAAAAGACGACATTAGGGACATGTACAACTATAGCTGTCATTCGTGTACTTGTCTTGAGCTATATCACCCCATCCAGAACTTCGCATGATAAAATCATGGATTCAAGAGCACCAAAAATGAAGTTGACGGGACGTTGTTTTGGCGCGGGGGGGCTTCTAAATATATGCATCTTTCAAAACAATTTATTCACAATTTGTTTTTCTCAAGTCATGTACAACAACCCCGATCCTTTAAGAGTACTGCGAAACTCGTTACTTTCGAAATGAAAAAGTCTGCGTTCACCTGCAAGTACCACGATAATTCTTATTTGGTTAATAAAAAGAAAAAACAGAAACATTTGGTACAGCCCATCTCACGATGGTTGTTGACGGTGACGCGTTTAGCATTGAATCAATATAGCGACACAACTTATTGCCACCGTCGAAACGAGTCATGTACGAGGCGTATACTGCAGTGGGACCCCTCTTTCGCGCTTTTCCAAGAACACTCGGTGCCATCTAGCGACGTCGCCGGGAAGCCTGCACATGACCTCCGAAATACATGAGCGCCTGTGCGTGCGAACGCTGAAAAACGCTTCATGCTGCAATCGCGCTCCTCTCTCGCCCTTCTTTCTAAACACGCTGTGCCATCCAGTGGCGCTGCCGAGAAGTCCACGCGTGGCCTCCGAGACGAAAAGCGTGGCGAGCCGGTGCGTGCGAACGCTGATCCGGTGCGTGCCTCGCTTGCCGCACACCCACATCCACAGGGACCCGAGTTGGCGAAAGGTTCATTGAAGAGTGGCACATACCCAGTGCATTAATGGCGCAGCTCGCTTAATAGCGTTGGCTTGAAAAGCGTTCATTGACAGGCGGCACATACACCCTGCATTTGTGAAGCATCCTGATAAAGCGTCGGGTTGCTGTCCTTGAGGAAACCGTGTGACGTGGATTCGATTCCGCCCAGTATCAGAGAAATTTAAAGGGATTTTTTTTTGCATTATAGAGTGGCACAAACCTAACCAAGTTGGCATCAAAGAGGTTCATTAAAGACCGGTACAGACCGATTGGCACATGCCCAGTGCTTCAAGTCGGCGTCAAAGAGTTTCATTGTAGAGCAGGTACATACACAGTCACACAGTGACCGCCATGTCGGCAGGAAAGACGTTCGTTGAAGAGCGGCACATATGTGCACATTGCCACATACTCAGTCACCCAAGTTGGTCCGGTGGTTGGTTTCGAACCCTATTCCCTCAGCATAGCAGCCCGATGCTCTAACCATTCGACGATATGGACTACACACTGATCAAGGTTGGTGGGGAAACAGTTAGATACAAACACACATAGATAGACAGCCCCCGGAAAGTCCTATAGTACCCTAAGAATGCTAATGCATTAATATTCCAGCGCTTCTACAGCTGTCGATCGTTTTACCATCTTTCTTTCACGATGCTAGCTCAGCTTCCAATTTATCTCTTAGGGCAGAAACCGGCTACCCAGGAAGCGTGCTGATGGCAGCTTTTATTGATGGCTTCCTTTCTGAGAAATTTGTACGAGTGTTTCTTTGGGATTGTGCCCGTGGAGGGGCGTAGCCAAGAGGTGGAACACCAGGCACGTGCCTCCCCCCTCCCCCTTTCTCCCGAAATTAGTGTGTTAGTATGCGGCCTGCCCAGCAAAATTCTGGCTACGTACGCCACTGTTTCTGTCACTTTTAGCTGGCACAATCTTTCCCTTTCACGCAGTTGAAATTTTCTCAGCCTTGCGGGTTTTAGCAGAACACTTGCGCTCAAGCCTTGCAGATAGCAAATGGAAGAGCTGCAGATCAGACCCGTAAACAGCCTTGGCACTGCAGCACAAGCGTCTCGAGCGTATGTTTCTGCGAAGTCTCCGGCGGAATTCACTGGCGGATCCAGAGGAGATCCGCCAGTGCTTGTAAGTGGGAGTTGCTTCGCCAAAGCGCATTCTTTCTTTATTGAAATATTTGCGCAGAACTCTGCGAAATCTTTGTCATTTGTGAGCGTGCTTCATTGCCACCTTTATTGGCGTTTGTTTCTTGCTTTGCCCTGTTTAAATTTGGCGCCTTTGAATTACGTGAGGGTACGGCTAGAGTGTACTAGAATATGGTACACTCTTTGAGTGTACACCCTTTGAGACGACGCTATGGCTATAGTGCCTAGAATATAAGTATATTCTAGGCACTATACTAAGGTGGTGACCATAGAGTTTCACACTGTTATAGTGAGAAACTCTATGGTAGTGACGCTACAGTGGCTAGTAGCGACGCGAAGCGCTGTGCGCTAAAATCTCGGAGGCAATAAAAATAAATGCACGCTTCCAACAGTGATTAATAATAATAATAATAATAAATTAAATGCTTTTGTACCGCTTTTTGATCTGTTTTATTACACTAAACAAGCTACTGCGCCTCTCAGAGCTTTTCTAAATTTATGTTTTGTCGTCGGTGGGGTGTGGGGCGATGTGGACATCACAAGCCATCAAGAGCCGTCCACTGCCGCGTCAAGTGCGCGAAGTGTGCGCGCACTACTCTACTATATTCTAGGGACCATAACTCTACTGATGCAGAGTTGTAGCAGAGTGATGGCGCTGGATTAAACATTAAACTAGCGTCGAAGTGTTTTTATTTCTGCTCTTGCCGCAAACGTCACTTTGTATCGATGTTCCAGGGCTACATGCAAGCGCACTACCAATTGGCCCACACGGATGCGATATTTGCGTTGAGGCCGGTATTAGTTGGTTGTTTTGAAATATTAAGCTACTGAGAAGATAATGGATTCTTTTCCTCAAGTAGGTTGTAAAATCTGACACCGATACTGGGAATCTTTGTTTTGACTCGCCGCTACCATTTACAGGTTAAGAAAAAGAAGGGGAAGCACAAGAAGCATTCTTCAAAGGCAAAGAAAGCTTCCAGGCAATCGGTGGGTTTATTGCATGCGGCATTTGTGATACATTGCAAACTGAAGCTGAGTTTGGTTGCATGTTTTTAGGATTCCAGCAGCAGCAGTAGTAGCAGCGATGAATGGTCCGAGGCGCCGTCTAAAGTACGTTCGACCGAAGAGCCGGAGAGAAGCGCAGACGACACATCGAGAACTGTTCAGGTAACGGGTGAATTTTATTGTCCTTGATTATCTAGACACACACGAGGAATTGACAAGCGCTTGTGTGATGCTGTTTACCGTTCAAAACTTTTCTAGCGTCGATGCTTGACATGCAATCAAGCAGAACACTTATCATGATTCACCCTAGAGGGACGCGTGGATGAACTTCGAAGATGTCATTCCTACAATATCAGCAAAGGATCACAGAGCGCAGAGAAGAGGCGAGAGGACAGGCGGGTCCAGACAGAGAGAAAAGGCTTTGAGGACCATTGATCAGGTGGGTGTGTAAGTGTAAGGAATCTGGTACTACCTGACTGATGTCTGATGTTGACTGACTCCTGCTGTGCATATTGTATACCACACACTCGCACTTTAACGCCGATGACATCACAAATGTGATTGCGTTGCCGCTGGCATCGCACAAAGCTGGAATATATCTTAGTGGGTGTAACTGCAAGCTCTTAGAGCAAGTTGGCATTTACATGTTCGACAAACATGCGGTGGTTGACAACTTGCCCCTACTTTATACCTGACATCATACATTCTGGTTCACAGGATAGTTATCAATCATAACGGCTTCAGAAAACTTCAAAATTGTTGCAGCAAATCAAAATCAAGTATGTGATATTGCGTGTGTTTCATGCATCAAAACAGAAGTACGACACCACCACGTATATCGGGTGAGCTTAAAAGAAAGAAAACACAAGGAACCTGGCAATAGACAAGTGCCAGCGTGTGCTGTTGCAATGTTTGAGTTGGCGTGATTATGCACCTTAATACAGTGCAGTGTTTAACTGAAACAGGTGCACCTTTGACTACATGCCTCTCAAATATAAATAGGAATTCACTGCACACATCTTATAGGCCATATTGCTGGCGTGCGAGAGCAGGTATCCTCTTGATGTTGCAACTCATTGGTAACATGTTGTTTTGTTTTAGCCTGGCCAACATGAGCGCGAGTTAAACCCATACTGGAAAGAAGGTGGGATTGGACTGCCCAAGGAAGATGAAGCTAAGCCTGCTGAGCCAACACTAGCCACATCCGCAGTTGGTGACGGTGGCCTTAAGTGGCTGAAGCGTGCCTACCAGAGGATACGTGAGCAAGCTGCTGATGAAGGTCGATCAGTGGAGGAAATTGCAGCTGAGCGATATGGGGTCAGTAAGCAAGTCTATTGCCATAACATTCCTGAACTTTAGTTGCAATTCATTGTTTTGCAAATGGTGTTAATAGCATAGCATCCAAGAAAATTTTGATGGCAGTGAGAAGATCAGCATTTGTTCAGCAGGACTGACAGTTAAAGTGAAGGCTAATTTTAAATGAACAGAAAAAGTCACAAAAATCTGAGAAAATACAAACTGTGGCAAGGAAAGCACGTGTACATACCGAGTGACAATATGACATTGTAAATTTTATAGATGTAATTGAATGCATCAGATTTTGTTTTCCGACAGAAATGTATCTTTTAATTTCTGCTCCTAATTCTTTGTGTATTTTACTTACCCTAAATTTTTTTTATCTGTGCGAAGGTGCTGTCATGTGACAGCTGCTCGGTCTCTGGGACTCTTGTTGCTTGAAAGTTGAATATTGTATAGAGCAAACATGGTGCTGAGGGAGAGTGGATTTCTTTATTTACGATTGTGTACTGGCAACAGACGAACTCTGATGTCATTATGCTTTAGCCAGGCAATGTCACGTCACACTCTGCACTGTACAACCAAGGCCTGGTCATTGACGTTTTGGCAATTTATCGCTGCCTAAAGAGTTACCTGTTGGTTATCGTAGACATAGCGGAGCATGTAACTTCTTATCCCTTGTTATTCCTCTAGAGAACAGTTTGTAACTGTGCGGAGGAAAGGGATCACTAGAAAAGTAACTGTTTTCTTATCTTTCATTTTGTTTTAGTCTTTAGAGAAATTGGAGAGCATGATTGCAGAAGCTGAGTCAAGGGCTAGTTCAAGTGGTGAAAGGCATCATAGAAGACATGACTTGTCGAGAAGATACGGAAGAATGCAAAAACCAGGCTCGGATGATGAGAAGGAAAGACAATCACGTTACAAGGCAATGCAAAGACCAGGCTCAGATGAGGAGATGGAGAGACCATCGCGTTATCACACAAAACGTAATTATGTCACTCATGTTTCCATATGAATGATATAACCAAGTTCAGATTGACATGATCACTCAGCTAATGTTTTACATTCAGACAGAGACAGTCTACCATCAGGCTCAAAGAAGCGGTCTGAGGAAAGAGGAAGATTTCAGCGACCAGGCGATGACGACGATGCTAATCAGGACAGCCACGCTGGCAAACATCAGCACAGAAGGGAGCACTCATCATCATCTTCAAAGCCCAGCTGGATGAGAAAAGAATTCTACAAGGAACCAAAAGGTTATATTTCTATTTCATAACACTATAGAAGGTCGCTTAGTCTTTGTCAAAAGTTCCAAAGCCACAATGCATGCTAGTAACCTTTCATTGAGCTGTGTACCATGTTTATGCAGATATTTCATTGCTGCAAAGCCACAGAGATTGAGGGAAACAGTGGTTTTCAATTTTGGGTGTTTCACAGTACCAGGTATGCTACAAGAGCATGTCAGAGGGGCCAGGCAACAGATCTTGCCTGCGGTAGAGCCAGGGACGTAGCCAGAAATTTTTTTCGGGTGAGGGGGGGGGGGTTCACTGACCCAACCACGGAGGGGGGGGGGGGGGGCAAGCGTCAGCCTTCCTCTACAGAGTCTACACGACATGATCGATAATATCGGTAGTTTGAGCAGACTCTATACATGTATATCAAAGACATGGGACCCCCCCGCGTGCGCGTGTGCTTGTGAAGAAATTAAGTAAAAGTAAAGTAAGGGCAATAAACACAGTAAGTACGACAGGTACAGTGGGCGTTCGGAGCAACGGCCTCTCAATCCGCCACGGAATGGACCAGTCTTCGAAAACGCATCATTGAGACAACCTGCCCGATCGGAGAAGACATCGTTAATCGTTAATCTCCGTTAAGCGTAGATGGCGTCGTCCTCGTCAGGGTGAAGTGTGTTTCACAAGTCAAGGACGGCTATACACGTGAAAGTGCACGCGTGATCAGGCTATACCTACTCACATAGCAATAGCTTGTTTGCTGCGTCTTTGTGCTAGAAAACTTAAATATGCGCAAAAACGAGTAATGCATTTTTTTGTTCGAAGATTTCGTCGCCCTGCTCCTCAAACGAGAGAGTTGCATTTCCTGCGGCAAGTGCATAGGCCGCTGTGTCTTCCGCTGTGTGTGAGCGTGCATCCATCATTTGCCTTTGCGTCAGCAGATTCAGATTCATTCAGATTCATTTGTTGCGCATTCTCGCCCAAAACCTCACAGAGTGCCAAAGCCTTGACAAACACCTCGACACATTTTTCCGTATCCAGACATGATTCACTGTAAATTACCAACCCAAACGGAAGCGCCCAGGAATGAAATTATGATAGTAGCACTGGTTTCATGAATCATGTCAGTGCGAAGCGACAAGAAAAAAGGTTGGGTATGTGGGGGGGGGGGGCTTGCGCAAGAAATTTTGGGCTACGCCCCTGTGTAGAGCGGTGTTGAAACTTCTGATAAAGACTACATGTTGCAAAGCTTGAGCCAGTTAAAAGCGTACTGATATGTATTTTCAAAGTTTGATAAGCTTTAGGGTTGGTAATATTGATGAACGATTAATCGATTGTAAGTATCTCGCAAAATGATTCATCTTCATTGATGTCCACCTTTCATATAATCGACTTAATCGATTAGACCTGTTTGATTAATTTTTTTCGAGAGTTTGACAGGAGTGGGGTGAAAATTATTAAATTGTACTAGAATGGCTGAGCACGAGCAGTGACTGTGCGGCTGTGGTAGTGTGACTGTCGATTGTTTTTCCGAGTCCCGAGTGATGCCGAGACGAATGCTTTCCATCTCTTTCCCCACACTGCACATGACACCACACCGCCCGAAGCCGGAGGCTTGAAATGCCCTCGCAATTCAAGGCATACTATAACAACCCAGTCATTGATCGTCGTGTCACTCCCAGTCCACTAAAGACGTGGCAGAGCATGCGTGCCGGTTTGGAGCATGTATTTGACATAGCGATGGAGTTCATGTCGATTCCAGCAAATCCATAGCGTCCGAGCATCTATTCTTGCATGCTGGTTGTGTGGCCATTCGAAGAAGGCGTCGGTTTCACCCAAGCATCCTAGCCAATTGACATTCCTTTGCTCTGCAGAAAAGACCACATGGTTTCAAATCCTAACCCAGTAATTTTTTTTCCCTATGCATGTTGTCATTTCTTGCATATTTTAGTTGAACTTCACATTTCACTTTTGCCATTTTTCTTATTTCTTGTTTAACTGCACTGTACAGGGATTCATTAGTGCCATGTATCTTATTTAATTCTGCACTAAGTATTTTATAACATATATTGTTTATCTCTTCAGAAAGCACTAATGCCAACTATATTTAGTCTTTAACAAATTATACATTGTCATTTATCAAACGTTTATACACTTATATTTCTAACTTGGTTCCACCTCTCAAACATTAAAATAAGGTCCTAGAAAAGTAGATAACTGTGCATCAACCTTTTTAATGTACTTGGCAAAAATTTCGATTAATCAATTCATTGATGAAAAACCCTGCATCGAATGTGATTAATCGATTAAAGTCTGAAATGATGAGTGGTTAATCGTTAATTGAATAAATAATAAATTGACCATCCCTAATAAGCTACTTAACACTCTTCTCAGAGGTATAAGAATTGCACTTGGCAAGTATGAAAGTTGGGAAACACTTATATTTTAATTTAATGCTAAAGTTGCGGGACCTGGCGTCATCACCATTATCGTGATGTCACGTGACAATGCAACATTTTCTGACGTCATGTAGCAGTTAGGCTAGGACAATGTTGCTCATAAAAATAAGAGTTCTGCACATATTTCTTCTGCCTGTGTTAGTGTTTGGAACCCACAGCAATCTCAGGAACAGAGCAAGGCCATTAATCATGATGTGTCCAGCTCCTAGGTACCAAAATCAAAGCTGGTTCCTAGAAACAATTATTACAGTGAAATATTTGGAGTGCTCTGATGCTTGTCAATATTTTTTCTAGGGTTTAGAGCGCATGTACCTTCATTTATTGCAAAACTGAAAATGTCAAGTTGAGAATGTCATGCCAGTGCTCTTTGCCAGTGCTTTGCCAGTGCTCTGCTCTTTGCCAAGCTCTGCCTGTTCACGTTTTTCAACATGTGCCACCTAAGTCAGTCTTTGACCGTACTGTAGAAATTGTTCTGGGGTTTCACATTCACTGAACTCGGAGGCCAAAAATGCCGTATTCATTCTTTTCATAGACAGACAAGATGCGCAGAAGCCCGACGACCGCAACAAGGGTGGGAATTCCTTGCAGGAAAAACAGCCAGCCTCGAGGCAACAAGAGAAGTCCAGCTCATCCAAGCAGCTGAAACAAGAAAACGAGCCTGGTTCAAATACCCAGAGAGAGGAGCGTGTTGCCCCTAAACTGCTCTCGGACAAGGAGCTAAATGCATTGGGTGCAAAACTCATAAAGGCTGAGATGCTTGGAAACACAGCTCTCTACGATAAACTGAAGAAAGAAATTGAGGAAGCGAGGAAAGCAAGGGAGTCTGCTGGGGCTTCCACGTGTCCTGATGGGGCACAGCGTGGCTCTCGCGAGGAAGTGGTCATCCTCACTAAAACTGACAATCGTGGCTTTGCACATCCTCTTTCGGAGCCGTCTGAAGTGGGTGGGCCATCAAGGAAGAAAGCAAAGGTATGTTTCTGTCTTGTGAAGGCTGTCTTGTGAAACTGTTGTTTTGTTTTAATGCCTTTTATCTCATGAACCTCCTTGTGGCAGTTGTCTGCATAGCATAAGCAAATAGAAGAAGGTCGTGCTTAACTGGGTCTGACACATGATAAGCTTTATTACAATTCTCTTTTATTTTTCTTTCCGCTTTGGTGTA
This sequence comes from Dermacentor silvarum, assembly GCF_013339745.2. Lineage (NCBI taxonomy): Eukaryota > Metazoa > Arthropoda > Arachnida > Ixodida > Ixodidae > Dermacentor > Dermacentor silvarum. The sequence continues at coordinate 49,356,117 of NC_051157.2, read as the reverse complement.
TATCTATTACTGTTAAACCATTGTACATGCAACTGAACTTGTTCAGTGCAAGAACATTGCAAGCAATCAACTCTGCTGTTAGCTGTAGTGGTCATACTCTGTATTGGATTTACTACAACATTCATCTTCTAGCTTCGAGAGTTCTGCCTTAAAGGCTTTGGGTGCACATGCAACAGATGGCACATTTGTTTCTGGGACACATAGTATACAGAATTTTTTTCTTGTACTGTGTTGGGTGTATGCTTGTGTACGTATAAGCATTGCAAGAATGTGCCACGTTTCATGGTTTTGGAGACATCAGAGAGTCATTGAAGCATGTCCTTTTAATGATGGTGTGCTTCACAGTTTATGAAGATGAATAAGCCGTGTCTGAAAGACAAGAGGTGCTTTGATTTTGATATGTGATAGATAGCATCAGCAGATAAGGGAAGTATAAAAGACAAGAAAAACTTAGCTTAACATTTTGTCGGGGCTTCGCTAGGCCCTATGAGATGCTCCCTACCACATTGTGACAATTGTCACTGCCTGCCAGTGTCGTTTACCTTCAAATAACATTGCAACTGGACTTGTTCAGAATTGTAGTTGCAATCTTTCTTTTTCTTTTTTTTTTTTGAATGTGGACAATTCAGTACTTGGTGTGGCCAGAAAATGTTCACTTTATACTTGTTATTTTTCTTTTGTTCTCGTGGCTAGCCTGATAACAGCCAAACTTCAAATCATGGTGCAGTTAGCATAACTGTTCATTGAAGGAACACTGTATTGTGCATGTTCCAGTTCCGATTGCTTGTAGCGCAGGGGCCTTCTAGAGAATCCTGACACCATAATTGTCTGAAATGCTTTGTGTGAATGCTATGCGATTTTATTTTTTCGTGTAGAACAGAGGCCAAGTATTTCACTGAGATTGTTCTACTCATCATGTACTCGCATGTGCTGTGTAAGTCAATGGAGTATATATGTAGGGTACTCCGTATTGTGTCTTACTGGATGTGTGATCCATTTAAGGATTTATTGAGATGAATTTCCAGATCCTATGCTGCAGAAGCCATGAACACCATAGATACTTTGTACCTTCATACACATAGTCTTTTGTAAATTATGCAATGATAGCTTTTTAGCTATTATTGCATTGCATAATGATAACATCCGCCGCGGCGGTGGGAGGCAAGGCCTGCTGCCGGGTGCGTACTGGTAAAATAAGTACAGGCTCGCTCCCTGGCATGATGCTCGGCCATTATTGGACCCCAACACTTGGAAATGGGTGTTTGTCTCTAACCCGAAGGCATTTCCACCTCAATAGATGCATTTGGGGCGCCACATGAGAAATGGTTGCCATGGGAGCGGCCCAAACCTCCTTTTCTATTTTTGCGCTTGCGAGGGTTTCGACGGGAATTTAGGGTGCAGGCTCCTTTTCCAAATGTATCACCTCTGAAGAAAGCTGAACGCTAGGCCGGGGTACACTTGTGCCCATATGAACCAGTGGGTGCCCAGTGGCAGTGGGAATAGAACCCACAACCTGTTAAGAGTTATACCTCTGAAATGGTTACTGTAGTGCACAGATCACAAGGTATCACAAGGTTCAGATAGGTTAATTCCTAAGTAATTAGAATTAGTTAAATCAGGTTAAATGGTGCAAAAGCAACTAAGGCTATTCCCTTCAGGTGTAAATTATGATGGACTGTCTATAAATGTGTAAAATTTACACTACTGTATTTCAAGGTGCTTGACACTTCATTTTAAGAAAGACGAGATGGTAGGGTGTTGCTTCGTGCCTCTTTAATGAGTTGTCATAAGTCGAGAATAATTAAATATATATTTATTGCACAGGCAGTCATGTTGAATTTTCGCATATAAATAATTTAATCACAGGCTTAAAGTACATGCACAATTTAATTATTGGCTGCCGTACGCATTATGAAAAACGAAAAAAAAAAGTTTAGACATTGCTGTCGGGACATGGCACGTCGAATGTCCCACCAAACATAGTACTAGTGCCTTCAGCAAAGTGGTCGTTTCTTGCAATATGCAGCACATTGAAGTGAAACGAAGGCACACTGAACATGCAGGAGGTTCAATTCACCTATACTTTGCCTTTTCTTGGCCATCACTTGACAGAGCTGGCAAAAACAAGTTGCGTCCACAAATGTGGACACAGCGCCTGACAGGGCAGTCGTGCACAAGGCCATTACAGATTGACTACAAAAATAATAAGGGTCTCGTAATGCATGGAGGCTATTGCTGGGCCTGCACTGTGTATCAGCGCAGGACTGCAGTTGATCTGTGGTCTTTCACAGGTTCCTACACATGACAGAGGTGGTGAACGGGTGCGATACTTCGCTGATGATGACCGGCATTCACTCAAGAACTTGGTAAGCTGCGTACAAATGTATTCTTGTGCTGTGTTAAAATTTGTTGTTTTTCCTTTTTTTTCTGTTATCCAGTTCGAGCGGGAGAAAATGACCACAGCTGAAGATCAAAATGCTGAGTTTGCACGTCTTGCTGGCAAGGTGAGGTGATATTGCTCTGGTAGTATGCATACAGCCATTCCCTTTGGTCCGAGTGCTAGCTCCTCTGCCTTTGTTTTGGTAGTGTGCTCATGACGTGGGAGTTTCTGTGCAGGTACGCATCTCGAAAAACGAAGAATATGACTTCGATGATGCTGCCATGGACAAAGCAAGTCAGCATGATTCTTCTGCAAAACAAGATGCCAGGGACAGAATGCAAGCCATTCAAGGTAGCACCATTTTTCTTTCTCTTTCACACACATTTCTGTAGAAATCCACAGTGGTCGAGAAAATTTCATGAAAGGAAAAAGATGGGTTTCCTTCGTGGCTTTGTGCTGCCCTTGGTGGCAATTTTTCCCTTTCACATATCTATTGTCAAACATGTCCAGTACTTTCGGTGTCCTTTGTTGTTGATATTTTTGCGCATCTGTGAGAGATAATGTCCAACTGTTCATTTTGTATCTCTGTATGTGAACAAGGGTCTTGCATGTAAGCCGTAACATGTTCCTTATTTTTTAAATTTTGCCTAATGGAGTGTTCTAATGCAGTGTGTTATGAGTAATGAAATTGAACGAAGTAATATCGTAAGGTTGTGGAGATGAGTTTGACCTTAGTGTGACTTGCAAAACTGATTGGACTCATTTGAAGTCTTCGTTTACAAGGATTGCTAGGGAGCCTTAAATACCTCTGCAAGTTCACACATTTGTTAGCTGGAAGTGACTTTTGACAGCGGTGTAATCTTACGGAAATGAGGGCTTTGTGCAAGTACTCTCACACTTACCGTATTTACTCGATTCTAACGCGCCCTTGATTGTAACTCGCACCCCTCTTGCGTGACCAAAAGACAGAAAAAGAACTTTACAGTACCATGCACCTCGTGCTTTCATACAGAAATTAAGCTTTCTCTCATTTAGATTAAAAAAAAAACATTACTTCCAATGCACTAAAGTTGCGATGAATTAAAAAGAAAAATGTTGCACTTTCGCCCCAAAGGCAAAGCATCGATTAGTAGACAAAGCAAATTAGTAGACAGCTATACGAAGTAAGGATAGTACTTTTTATTGGCCGTATAAACTTATAAACATTCGCTAACTAACTAAATTAACAAGCATGGTGTCACGCGTGCACGAGCAAACACGAACACATCTTGATCGATGACCACGGAAACAGCGGAAAACTCCCTGTCTAAATACTGGAGTGACGAAGCGTGGCAGCAACGGCGAGCGAATTGACCTTTGCGCTAGCACAGCTCTCGCTTCAATGCGAACGGTAAGCGGCAAATACACAGCGCGCGCGAATTGCCCGTCGCAGATCGCTTCCAAGATAGGGCCGAGGCAATCGTATCGCCGAAGTGGATCGTTGCAGAATACGTCTTGCTTCGGGCCACTGAAACCCTTCCGCGTTGCTTTGCTGGCGAAAATCCCTCTCGTTTGCGCCAGTCCCGCACGCAGGTTTCGGATTCTCCGAACTCCCGTGACGCTGCCCAATTTCTCTCCATATTCGCTCACATGATCACTTTCCTTTTAAATACGGCATCACGATGAACTCTGCATTTCGTGCTGATAGAGCAAATGCAGAAAATGGGAAGACAGATAGTAGATTAATGCCTAAGCACACGTACTACAGCACATGGAGGAAGCTACGGCAGCTAGGCTTCGAAGCGCGTACGAGGCGGCCATTTTGAAATGCCTATGGCGATATGTTAACGCAGATTTAGGGTCGTACTCGATTCTAATGGCACGTGATTTTTGGACCTAGTTTTATCGGAAACAAAGTGTGCGTTAGATTCGAGTAAGTACGGTACCATATTTACTAGATTCTGACACACACTTTTTAAAGACAGTGTCTTTCTTGGAAAGTTACCCCTGCTCTTCCGTATCCGGTATGTTTCTAGCCTTTTTCGTGGGCCAACCCAAAAGAGTCATTCTGAAAATGTTTGCAGATCCTGAAAATAGATCTGGTACCTGTGCTCTCTGGGCTATTGGTACCAGTGGTAACGGGAGTGTTTTCGCATTCCACCCTCGGGACAGCAAGGGTTTTGAGACACTGCGCCTTTGGTCAAAGACGCAGGCACTGTCTTTTGTGATGATGCAGGCCTTAGAATATATTCTATGGTTAAAACGCCCCGTTCTCACCCCCAGCTCGCTCAGGGAGACATTCCCTTGTATTCTAGAATGTTCCTTCATTCAACACTCCACCTCTACACAGAAAGTAAATGGTAGCAGCACCACACCTTGACAGAAGCGGTCCGTGTGCTTCATGGTCATCCAAGGCAAAGTTTGAGAAGTGCTAGATTCTTCATCAGTCGAGGGGTGGCGCTGCGCTTTATTCAGTGGAGTGGAGGGAGAGCTTTGAGTTGAGAATTGTTTGAGAATACGGGTATTGTCTGTCATTGATGTCAGTTAGAGGTTCAGATCGCCTTCCAACTTTTTTCGTGGCAAATTACATCTTTGTTAGATTTAGATAAGGCTGTGAAAATGCGGCAGCCTGAGGGGAACCCCACATAAAAGGCACGTCTTTCTTCAGAAGTTCAGTGAGCGGTTGAGCGATTGCTGCGAAATCTTTCACGAACCGTCTGAAATAAGAACAGAGCCCCACAAAACTCCGAACATATTTGACAGACTGAGGTACAGGAAAAGCCGTTACTGCTCGAACCTTCTCCGGGTCGGGTTGTACGTCGGAAGCATCGACGAGATGGCCTAGCACGGTAATCGTAATCATCACTCAGATTTGCACTCCGGGTACTCTGTATTCTGCACAACCACACCATACAAAATGAGACTTTTGCGGCCGCAAAACGCAAACAGAGGATGTAAGGTTTCGGTTTTAGCCTACCGTAGCGGTCGGGGGAATGGCGGTCGTAAGGGGTCGGAGAGTGCGTGAACGACAGAAATTGCGTTCGCGGCAATCATGTGCACGACACGACTTGCGCAGATAGAGTCCGAAAATTTTAAGAAATCATTGTTTGGCATTCAAAATATTGGTCGCTGTTTTACATTGACTTTATGGGGCAGCCATAATAATCAAGCTTGTGCAAAGTATTGGTCGGCGCTGCTGATCGGAAAGCCACTGGACACTTTTTTTTCCTTTTAGTCTTTTCATAAATGACAGTATTTCTATTTTTATTTCTTCTCGCCAAGTTATGTGGAATACTGGCAAACATGGAATGACCAACAACGTAATTTCGCATTTATTCTGTGGTAGTCTGCTATGCCAACTGAATGTCACCAAGAATTGCAAAGATAACCGAGGGCATTACGTGAATGGCGTTCACTGTATGTTGATGGGTGTTGTTCATGGTTGTCACAGTCAGTATTTCTTGTTCATTGTGCACGAGTACGTCTAATTAGCTAACTTTATAAACTTACTTAATCGATGATCTGAATGAAGAAGTTACAGAGGATGTTGAGACAAGCGATAACTGGATTTAAAGCAACCTAGGATTTGAATTAATTATCCAATAAGTGAGATAATTCATTTTAGCTAATTAAACTTAAATATTAGTTGCTTGTGCTCACCGAAAGAAGGGAAAACTCTGGACTAGCATTAACAAAAACCTATCAACATATAATAGGGGTTGTTTTCGTAAATCCCTTGGTTATTATGTTTTTTTTTCTTGACCACATTTAGTTGGCACATTCGGTATGTAACTTAATAGTGGTTTCCGAGGAATGCATATGGGTTTCCTTCGTCGGGTGCATGGCATTTTTTTTTCGCTAATGAACTTTCCTCCATGTTGCGGGCTTCCGCAGGACTGATTCGCTGTAACAGAATAGTGTTCTGCAAAGTCAAATAAAGGACAACTGTTCTTCATTTGTCTGTTTTTTCGGTCATGTGATCGTTACCTAGCATGCTCCAAAACACATATCCTCTGCTCCAAAACGAAACATTCCTGCTCCAAACCTGCTCCAATGTGCCAAATTTGCTGCTCCAAAACACCCTTGGTCGCTTCCATCCCTGTGTATAGCAGCTTTGTTATCAGGGGAATTAGTATATGCATTGCGTTAGTGTGCTTGAAAACTAATCTAAAATACCATTGTTTCGTTTTTTCTTTACAGAGCATAAGCATATGTCTAAAGCATTGGAGAAATGTAAATACTGCCTCGACAGCCATGAAATGAAGAAACACCTGATCATTGCCATAGGCATACGGGTGAGTTGCACATTTTCAGTTGCATATGGAGCTTCACAGCGCTTAACTCTCTCCGTACCGCACCCATTGGGCATGGTTAGCCCTCTATCGATGGTTTTAAATGCCGCTTTCGAGACCTTCCGTGCCGCTCACGGACAGACTGTGCTATCGGACGTGCAGGAGGAGAAATTTATTTTAGTTTTCTAAGCAGTTAGCTTTTTTCCCGCGCTCCGAAGTTTCGCAATCGTCAAAAGAGAACGAAAAAATGGCCGCCCGCTATCGATGGTTTGAAACACCCCTTTTGAGACCTTCCGTGACGCTCACGGACACACTGCACCAATGGACGTGAAAGAGGAAAAACAATATTTTTGTTTTCTAAGCAGTTTGCTTTCTTCCCGCCAAACGGTGATTTTTAAATCAATGCAAAAATGTCCGGCTCCGGAAACGGCGCGCGTGATTCTGCTGCCTCTGCGGCTGATCTTAGCGATACATTGAATAACAGCGAGTCAGAGGACGCTGACTTTTCATCGGACTTTGAGTCGGAAAGCAACGATAACGTAAACCAGCCCGGAACATCGGCGGCTGCAGCCCGGCACACCCAACTGTAGTGTTTGCAGTTAATTTTTGTAGTGGAATACCTGTTCAATGAAAAATGTTAATTTTTTTGGAGATAGTGCTTAATAGACGGCAATACATTTTGTATATCTCATAATTTGCGTAACATTTTTTCTTAGTAGATACAAGCATGTCTTTACAAACATTGTTCCGTTTTATTCCACAATCTTGATTTTAACAATTCATATCTTCTTGATGACATACATCTCGTTAATAAAACTTTTATGCCTGAAAAGTGCATTCATTTTGCTTTCTGTTTATGTATTACATTAAATATTGAGTGCAGTAGTTGCTTCAGAAAAAAGCATCTTCCGTAACATACAAAAAACACCTATTTTCCCCATGGTAGGTAAAGAGTTAACTATTCCTGTGTTAGCACTGAGTTCAGCTAACCAGTCAGCTTTTCTCATGTTTGCTCCCTGAAAACAAGTCTAGTTTGTGAAGGTATTTCCAATTGTTGAAATTCCTTGACCTTGGCTCTACAACACCTTGAAATAACCACAGTATGGCATTAAAATTATTGGACAAGGCATTTGCACGACTGTTTCTTGTGCTGCCCAGGCTGATTCATAAGAAAAACTGTCCTGCTTGGATAGTGCTTTTGTTCTGATCAGAGATGGAAACGTCAAAAATCCTGCTTCGGAGAAATAGTTGTGTAGTAACAGTGTGCAGTGTTAAAAAAAAAAAAAAACGAACAAAGTGAGCTGGTTGTCATTTAGTACCAATTTTCATTTATTTTCCAGGCTTACTTATGTTTACCACCAGTATCAGTCATTGACTGAAGGCCACTGTTTGATTGTCCCACAAGCACATGTTGCTTGTGGAACATTGCTTGACGAAGATGTGTGGCTCGAGGTGCAAGTAAGTTGACAAATTTCTGCAAATAGCAGTTGTATGAATGTTTATCTGTTTTTTCACCTAATTTCAAGTAGCCAATATGATATCTTGTTATTAGCAATGAGGAGCATGCATTCGGCATACTTATCATTCTTTTGCCTTTTTGACGATGTATTTAACAACAAAAGCAGTTTATTAAACTTGCAGTCTCACGTTTCGTGCCCATAGATTTTTGCCAGAAACCAGTGTTCTCTGCTGCCATCAAAAGCTGAACGAAATTTTTGTCTGGGATTTGGCCAGCGACAAGATTCGTGATGCTGGCTTGGAAGCCTGCACTTGCACACAAAAACTGACCAGCTTAATGCCTGAAGGAATATTTTTTGTACGTACCTTTTACGACCACGGAATAGTTTCACGTTATTAAATCATAAAACGCGAAGCAGCTTGATCCACGAAGTTTCATTGTTGCACATTGTATTTATGCTGTTTTCTTCAGTTGCCAACAGATGATGAAACTGTGACCATGCAGCAGCTCAGCTATGCTCTTATGACAGTTATTTTACATGTTTTCCAGACGAATTAGGCAAGCAGCAATGGTGCCATGTGTTATATTAAATTCTCTGCTAGAGAGCTTTCTAAATAACTTGGATACTGAACCCTGTATGTGTGCTCTCCATGAATATTTCTGCAGGTGTGGAACATGCTTCACATCTCGCGAGGGTGCTAGGGTAGTAAGGCACTTTTGGGCTGTTTTTATTGGTCATGTTACAATGAAGCCTTCTTTTTTTCTCTGTGGCACCGTCTGCGTGAATCTTTAACATTGCAACAGCCCTGCTTTTGTGTTGTACATTCACTACTCTGAAACATTTTTTAAAATCTAGGTGTTTAGGAAAGGTTTGACGAAGATGTTTGAGGAGATGGGAAAGGACACTGTCTTTATGGAGACAGCTGTTGCATTCCGTCACCACCCACACGCAGTTATAGAGTGCATACCAGTGCCCATGGATGTCGGGAAACTTGGCACCAATGTACTTCAAGGTTAGTTAAAGGTGTATAAATGTATGCAAACTCTGCATACATTGCCTAACATTGAAAACACTTTACTTCAGCCACAGCTACTCTTTTGCATGTGATAGCTGTGGTTGCGCAAGTTTTAGCACTGAATCCTCTAAATACATGATCCTCTCCGTATTTCAGAAAGCTATATTGGAATGTGAGAGTGAGTGGGCCCAAAACAAAAAGCTTGTAGACCTGTCAAAGAAAGGCCTACGGAACTCGGTATGTTCACCTTTTGATCTATCAGTATTGACTCATACCTATAAGCTGTCAAATCAGTTTGCCTGTGTAAGAAAGTGACATTGTTTGCCTCACAGAATTTCGATGCACACCATTGCCATTAACTTTAAGGCATCTAAGGTTCTTACATACATACATGTGAATTATTCAGCGTAATGACGTTACAGCATGAAGTGTAAAAAGAAAGAACATACACTAGAGATTGCCTGTAATTTCTTTATTATGGTTTGCACCCAATGTACAGTCCACAGGTGTCAATTTATTAAAAAAATAAACAACTTTTTATGTTGCCTTCTCTGCAGCTGGTGCATAGTTCATGAGGCCATAATCTGTGCAAAAAGTGTTTGTGTAACTGCTATCACTAAACTTCTAGTTTCAGAATCCATCATATGAAATCAGTCTCAGATTGGTGTTGAACCAGTTCTTCTGAATATGGCAGTAACTGCTGTGTAGTGCTGCTGTCGCAGTAAATGAGTTCGGAGGTGGAGGAATCACTGAAGTCTGCTTATCTTCTAGCCTCGGAATCCACTGTAGCGTCAACTCAACTGCTAGAGATAACAAATTCCATCTGTGCCAAAGTGACGAAAGGCTCATTATTTGCTGACTTGCTGTGGTTATTTTCTTCTTCTGGAGAGAGGTTTGTGTTGTCTGGCTTTAACAAAACACTTCTCTTTAACTTGACAAGGGGCTCTTCTCTAATATTCTAAGAAAGGCAATTTACCAGTTCCATTGCTAAGTAGCAACCGAGCAGTGTCAATATGACATTTGAAAACATAATGATATTGACTTTTGCCCTGGACTTGCCTGGTTAGGATGAGTCAATTTAAAGTAAATACAGTAGAACCCCGCTGTTACGTTCCCGGGTGCTGCGTTTTCCCGGCTGTTACGTCGTTTTCGGCCGGTCCCGGCACAGCTCCCATAGAACCCAATGCATTGGTAACCCCGCTGTTACGTCGCAACTGTGGGACCGTTCCCGCATCATACGTTGCGAACTGCCACACCGCGCCGGCCCGAGCGGCCATTTTGACTTTTCATGTCGCTTGGCTTGGTTGCTTGACGATGGCATTGGCCGCCCAAAGTGCTGGGGGCGACATTTATTACGTATTTTCGGTTTCCGCCAGCAAAAGTATGGCCTTTGATATCCGCTTTTGCTATCTAAAGATGATGTCTATGACGCGTTGCGGCCCTAAAATTGGTTTTGGCTCATAGATGTTCCGTATAAAGTCCAAGGGCGATAACGCCGTCGCCGCGCGCCGTATGCTTTCTTTCGCGCGCGAGACGCCGTCGTCGGCTCCTCTCGCACGCTTTCACTCGCACATACAGCATACGTCGCCACGCGCCGTATGCTGAATGTGCGAGTGAAAGCGTGCGAGGGGAGCCGACGACCGCGTCTCGCGCGCGAAAGAAAAGCAGAGAGGAAGCGCGCCTCCTTCCGTTGCGCTCGAGGCACCAGCGAGGGAGCGAGGGGGGGGGGGGGGGGCAGCGGGCAGCGTTGTGCTCTGGCATCATACTGCGCGGCGGCGCGCGCGCGGTCCCGCGGGCCCTATCTTGAAAGCGATCTGCGTGGGGGTAGATTCTACGCAGTGTAGGTGCGTCGGCGGCTCGTGGCTTTGTGCGTGCTGCGTGTTCTCGGCGCTCAGTTAGGGTTGAAGCAATAGACAACAGCACGAAGGTCACTTCGCTCGCTTCTGCAGCGGCTTGTCCGCGCTCATCGAGTGTGATGTGTTCATGTTTGCCTGTGGGCGCTGACACTATATTTGTTAATTAGTTAATAACCGAATGTTTACAAGTTTATACAGACGATTAAACTACTATTCTTACTTTGTATAGCTCACCGCAATCGATACTTCGGCTGTCGGGCGAAACTACTTTTTGTCGCACGTAAGAATTAAAATAATATTGTGTGCAGTTCAACACTACTCCCATTTCTCAATTTTTCCTGTTTCCTGGCTCTTGCGTTTCCCGGCTCTTACGGTTTTTTTTTACGGTCCCGTGAAAAACGTAACTGCGGGGTTCTACTGTAACATTGTATAGTCTGGACTAAGTAGAAATTAATGAATTTTTAATATACACTGTAGACTGTAATTAAAAAATGGCATTGGTGAGAGCCTGCTTGGCTTCACTTTGTACCGCTGATGTGAAGATATCATCAACATGGCATGAAACTGTTTCGTCGCCAACTCTCAAATTCATGGAAATAACTTTTTCTCATTCAATTCAAATTTGCATTTTCCGATTGCCTGATAATATTGAAAATTTTGTGGCCCCTTCCATGTAAGAAAATTTCATCAGTGACTGTACTTACTTGCATAAAAGATTGAATTTCAGTATAACGAAACTTCGATATAACAAAGCAAATTGCTGATCTTATCGACTTTGTTATTATCAAGTTTTAACTTTAGTAGCATCACGAAATACTTTCACACTTTTATAGGCTACAGATGAGATAGCCTGCATATAGGCAGTCAGAGCAAGGGCTTTTGATTGCCTGGTGGTGTGGGATCGTGTAAAGAGGCGGTACAGCTGCGCCAAAGCGCTGCATTAGTGATTTGCTGAACCTCTCCCCCCCTTTTCTGGTATATTTATTACGTGCTGCTTCAATAAACTTCAGTTGATAGTGCAGCATTTGTCAGGTCTGTTTTCGTTGCCCTTTGTTGGCGTCATTTCTGTCTAGTTGGAACATTCTTAAATATGTGTCAAAAGCATAAAAATGCCTAGTATTGTGCCTGAGCTGCTCCAAAACACTGAGCTCCACTTCCAAGAACGTGTGTTCAGGCCAGTTTTAAAGGTTAGTGGCAGCTAATTAAATTGCCTGGGTTTTATTAACTTCGTCTTCAAGATATCTGAAGTCTCCGCAGTTGTCAAGTATCGCACCATTCCAGCCTGCATTGTGCTTCATTCAAGTGCTATAATGTGTGACTGTATTAGCACACCTGTGAACCCGTGTTCATGTTTCATCAGGGATTTCTTAGTTTCGTATCTTCGTACCTATCCCGCAAGAGGCCAACACATGTGTTTCATCATACCTGCCAGCGTCGCCGCAGCCGGTAAACCACACGCGTTTTGCTGTCGGTCACCGGTGTCGAATTTGCGAGTGCAAGTACACATTGTAAAATGTAAATGCAGAAGCTTCGAATGGGCTGTGCCCATTCAAAGCTGGGCTGTGCCCATGTGCACGTCGTAGCAGCACCCAAGTTGTATTTGAGTAAGGACATTCTGTCTAAAGTCATTTGAAGAGCCCATGTTGTAAGAATGTTACTGTGCTTTTGTTGAATACTAATATCTTCTCACCTGTTGCTCTAGGTTCTAGCACAAGGTCTAAGGGGACCATAAAGGGGTTGAAATAACGGGAGTGCCTTTTATACAAAGCTACACTGTGGTTTGTGAGTTACCGCATTACAACTGCATTAAAAGGCCTTGCAGCGAACGTTTATGATCACATGGTGACCTTGACATCTATGCCATTAAACAATGAAAATTTGATGTTTAATGTCAAAATGCAAATGGAAAGGAGTGAAGAATATGTTTGTGCCGAATGCCAATTGAGAGTAACGCATGAAAAAACTTACCCTGCAAACCTGACTGGCTTGATACCATGCCATGAATGTTGACTGTGATAAGCAAGGCATGTGTCTGTGATACCGGTAAGGGAATTCGGTACAGTGACAATTGCATATAGTCATTAAAAGCACAAATGCCACAATGCTCCGGATCAGCCACATGAATGGGGGAACAGCGTGCTTGTTACTAATGGTCGAAAACAAGCTGGCTTACAAAGCATTTTGCATATCATGTTTTGGATTTTTGGAAGAATGCCTGTAGCGTGCAACACAACCATCTAGCTGAGTGTGAACAGACCTGCAAGTACGCTGTCGTGTTGGCCGGCGTCACGTGGTCCCTGCCGATACACAGTACGGAGAAATTCTTCTAGTATACGACGGAGCTGTGCCGGAGAGCTTGAGCATGCGGAAATGGGATTTTCACTCGAAATTACCATCTCAAACCTCTGCATGTTCGAACACCGAGTATTTGTTTCAATTTAAATGTCTGACACTGTGACAGGAATCCGAAATGCTGTTCAAGTTGTTAGCTAGAATTATACGGACTTCAGTGTACCTAGTAAGCACTAGGAAGAGGAACACAGCAATCTTTTGCGCACTCTGAAGTTGGATCTGACTGCAGGAGTTAAAGGGTGTACATGTGAAATTATAATTTTAGCTGTTCATTTTTTTGCATTAAATGAAGGTCCTAGAGCTCTAAGCCTCTAAAAAAATAGTGGCAGGCCTCACAGCGTCGTAAATAATTTAATTAATATATCAGCTTTTCTACAGCCAGTTTTGGTTTCATTTCCAAGAGGATACTGTGTCATGATGCCGTGACACAGTGTGGGGGAACAGGAAAGTGCGACATTTTGACACTCATTCCGACTTGTTAGGTCGCCTCGTATGCTGCTACACATTGTGAAGGCCAATGTAGCAGCATAGCGGATGACCGTGCGAGACGGAGCGAGTGTCAAAACGTCACAATGTCCTGCTCCCACGTGACTACATACTGTGTTGTGATGTCACGACACAGTAACGTGAAAAAAAATCCTGGGAAAGGAAACCGAAACAGGCTGTAAAAAATCTGGTACATTAATTTATTTGCAATGCTGTGAGGCTTGTCACTACCTTTTATAGGGTTTAGAGTTCTAGGGTGTAGAGTTCTAGGAGCTTCATTTAAAGAAAAAAATTGAATACTAGTCGTAAAGGTTTAGAGTTCTAGGAGCTTCATTTAAAGCAAAAAACTGAATAGTTGTAAATGTCATGTCAGTACCCTTTTAATACAAAAAGGAAGGATTAGAGTAAACCTTGGAGTGTTCTGCTCCAAATTTAAAATTTGCAGCTCCGAATGTGTCCTTATCCAGCAGGTTAACGGGGAGAAAAGGACATATTCGGAGCTGCAAATTTTTAATTTGGAGCAGAACACTCCAAGGTTTACTCTAATCCAATATATTTCAATATATTCTGCTAAAGAACCTAAGATATTCTGTTCTAAAAATTACTCCAAAAGCTGTTCGAGCTGTCCCCCCCCTTGCATGTAGGAAAAATATAAAAGAAAAACTTCATGATGGCCCTGATATTTGAACATGCATTACGAGCGTTTGGAAACCAGTTGGTTAGACCATGGCCATACATGGCACCATATGTGGCTTCATTTTTTAAATATTAGGTCCTTGCAAAATTTGACATATAAGAATATATTACACCTGTAGACTCTGAAAGAGAGCAGGGGTGAGTATGGATTTTGTTGGTCTTCTGGGTGGAAGGCACTGGTTGGTTTTGACACATAAATTTATTTGTGGTCTTTAAGAAAAAACATAGTAAATGGGTTCTATGAATCTTGTTCACATGGGGCTCTTCCATGGGTTCTAAAGTCTCACAAAGGCAGATTCATTCCACTTGCATTGGAATCTGGCCTCCCATAGCTGGGAATGAAGTTCATGACCTGTAAGCTGGGGAAGAAAAAGATCCTGCTCATTTATGCCATCTAATAAAATCCTTCTTACCGTTTCAGATTCCCAGAGGGCTGCCCTACTTCTCGGTTGATTTTGGTCTCCAAGGAGGATTTGCTCATGTTGTTGAAGATGAAAAAGAATTCCCCGTTTATTTTGGAAAGGTACTGACAGGAGTGTAGATTGATTGGGGGTCAGCTTTCACGGTGTCAAGAACATTAAAGTTTTACTGTGCCGGTGTGTTCAGGCCCTCTAATAGGAATATTTACTAGAAGAAAGAACCAGAAAGACAAGTCTAAGTGAAATATGGCTAATAGTCTTTTGGCAGGAGGTAACGTGTGATGCCTTTTGTGCCATTAAGGTTAAGGAAATTGTCTGAAATAAAAGAAAGAAGAGAGAAAAAGATTACTCATTTGCTGATGCTGGCCAGATAGCTGTCTCAGAGAGTATTGTTCACATTAAATGAGCATAGCTAAAGAGGCACAATTGAGGCATAAACAATAGATGTTATTTGCACCTCATTATTTTTAGTTGGTGTGTTCAAAAACTGTTTTCCTTTGGAATTACACTCGAACCTCGTTATAACGAAATTGAAGAGGGAGCCAAAATTACTTGATTACATCAGTTATTCTAATGTACTGCAATATATGCCCAATGGGATGCACAATTGTAAACATGGAAATAAGAAGACGGCTTGGCGGCCCGCGAACCTCTACATGGCCAAGCATGCGGTTAAATTTGAATAAAACAAAAGAATCTTCGGCCTGTGCGACACACAACTTAGCATCTGACGCGACAGCCTTTAGATAGCTGCCTTTTGTTGCATTGTGATAATGTTTCGCGTCCGCTTCCCACTTGGCTGCTTAGTCGAGCAGCACGCGGCACGCAACACAGCGCTCCGCTGTGTGATCTAAGAGGCAAGGGAACTTTGCCGCGCCGGCTTGGCTCGGCCGGCTCGTGGCCTTCGAGGTTGCACTCGGAGGCCACGCCCAGCTGCCAGCTCATGCGACGCGCTGCAAGGAGAGGGAGAAGTGAATGCACGGCCTGGGTGTGACCTCCAAGATTGCGCCGGGGAGATCTGTGAGGCCAGGCCCCGCTGCACTTGTGCGGTGCGTCGTAGTGCAAGAGAAAGTAAATGTACTAATCTTTCGCACTGACGCGCGTAGCCGTGCAGTGTGGCCCGGCTTGCACAGCCAGGCCTGCGCAAGAGAGAGAGGTCAGTGAAGAAGTGCGATGGTGAACTGCTGCTTGTGCGCAGCTACGCGTAGCGGTGAGAAAGACTAGTGTTGCATGACGACGTACTCGACGCGGGGATGTAGTAGTTTTGAACTGCTACGGCAAACGAGTGCCGAACGCTGCAGAAAGCGATCTACTTGGCGTGCAGCAGTCAGGTATTTTTTCGTTTCGGAGATGAATCTAGTTCGTTATATCCATTAGCAGGACAATTTCACTTCGTTAAAGCGAGGTGTTAAATACATCAATCTCTATGGGGACTTCAAGGGGAATTTCATCCACTTCGTTATATCCTGTTTCGTTATAATGAGGTTCGAGTGTAATTGCTACTGCTTGATAGAAGTTGTGCGAGGTCACTTATGTGTTATAGTCATGCTACCGAAATGGCAGTCGTAAACCATTGGCTTGTTTGCTGAGATTGCATACTTGCCGACTTTCCCGAATTTTTTTAAAGCTTAACTATTCTACAAAAAATTTATTCTGTTCTCGAAAAAGTCTTGAAGGGGCCCGAACTACTTTTTATCGAAGTGGAGAAATGCATTTAAAGTTAAAATAGGCTATTTCAGAAATACTTTGCTGCAAAGAGTGCTTCAATGCATTCAGCAAAAGCAGAGTTATTGGCAGTCAGACACGACCATCGCGTGCTTCCACTCCTTCTTCAATGATTTGCACTGCGAAGGCTATGGCGGAGTGCACCGTGCCCACAACGCTCTGCCTACTGAATGTCACGTTGACATGCAGTTCAAATTTGATTGTGGATGTTATTGTAGGCGCCACTACTTCCAATTTCGGCACCTACGACATGCCAAATGTAAGCCAAACGCGGTTGACCTCAGCAAACCGCAGCGCGCTTAGCCAGTGGACTTGTCTTGGAACCCCGCGGCCGCCACGCTATCTACGCTATGTAGCAGGCTGCAGCTACATGCAGTGAGCAGCGTTTGCTTTGTGCACGACAAGGCTTGAGTGCAGTCTGACTGTGGTGCGGACCAGCTTTGTCCTTTATGTCTACGTGAACGTCTAAAATCAAATTTGAACTGTGCGCCACAGTGACATTCAGCATTTCTCGCTCCGCCGTAGCCTTCGCAGTTAAAGGCATTGAAGAAGGAGAGGAAGCACCGTGAAGGGTGTGTTCGATTGGCAATAACTCCACTTCTGCTGAACACATTTTTTATTTATTTATTTTCAGTACCCTCAGGGTATAAATACATTACAGAGGGGAGGGGCATATAAAGTAAAAGTACTTCTTGCAGCAAAGTATTTCTGAAATACCCTATTTTAACTTCAAATGCATTTCTCTACTTAGAAAAAAAAAAGTGGTTCAGGGCCCCTTTAAAAGAACTGAGGCACTTGAAAGTACATATTTGTTGCAGTGAGGATATTAGGTAGAGCTTGTTGTCATTTCACAGTGAACAGAGCCGTTAACCAGCACATCTGTAGCAGTAGTATAGGTGGCTATACATATTTGTCATGTGTGTTGTCTCCAGCGCTGGCCACCTTTAAGCCTTCAGATGCCCCAAAGCTCTCACATGACAGCGTGTGCGGCCTCAAAGAGCCACAATAGTTGTCGTTTGGTGATGTACGTGCACCTCGCAACTCAGTCGCGTGAGGGCGCATGTCCTTTGTATCAGCAGTGAAAGTCCAACTGCCACCAGTCTTCGGCCACGACTAAAACCAAATAAAAGAGCCAAAGAGAGCTATTCAATTTAAAACTATGTGCTTCTTGCCAGTCACTGCTGTTTGTGTGCCACATTTGAAGGTAACCTATCATTTACCTCCAAAGTGAATGTGTATCCCACAAAAGCTGAAAGGTGTATGCTCAGTGCAAACGTCAAAAGTTTGCAGGTTGACAGGTATGAAGTTGTACCTGTGTACCCACTAAATTTCTGTTTGCATCTAAAGGAGAAGAGGTTAAAATTGCGTTATGCAGGTGAGGTCTACGTTTTTCATATTGAGGAATTGTGCTTTTCGAAATCTAAAAATAAAGATTACATATACTTGGTGGTTGAATTCCATGAATGTGCTCCAAAGGTCATATTTGTAATGGGCAGTACACTGAGAAGCTGTGGTGAAACATATTCTTACATTTTGTTCTTGAAATAATAAATGGGTCGCGCTTAGCGAGTTCATAGATCTGGCATGTCAGAAGTAAAAGTTGGATTGTGAGGGCATTTTCAGCTTACCACTCCAGCTCTTGACAAAGCGATGGGCTGTTGTGATGACTGACCAAGGCTAGTTAATTATTAAAACGTTCCATTCCCTTTAGACATTACAGCAAACTCAGACTGGCAATTTTCTGTAAATTTAAAGTAGGACGAGAATCTGAACCCACGAAAAGTTCATGAAGTTCCCATCGCTGTCATATCTAACGTCACACAGTACAATCATCAATACTAATGTTTTGGTTCAACATAAATGAAGGGATGAAGTAATCTAGCTTCAATATGTAGCACTCTAGCTTGGTTAACTTGCCAGCTGTATTTGTAGGTGTGCCGTAGGCTGCTGTCATCGTTGGCTCCTCTGATCATCACATTGTCATGCCTCAATTAAAGTTAAAAAAGAATTCAGAAAGAAGGCATCTTAGCAGCTATCAAACCTTGGACTTTTGCTTTCAGAAATTGGCACATTAGGCACCAACTGTGCCACAAAGACATTGACGAGAAGTGAGCACTATTGTCTTGCATGACAAGGTTGTGACCCAAGACAATAGTAATAAATCAGCACTGAGGGCAAACATAGCTGGTAGAAAGAATTGAGTTGATAGGTAGCAGCAACCAAAGCTGTGGTTTTCCAGAATATATTGTTTGCATGATGTAGCGGTTGTTTTCTACAGCTAACACTGTTAAGAGAAGATATGCCGCTACAGTGGAATCTTGTTCATACAATCTTCACGGGAACCGGAAAATAAAGCGTATCATCCGAAAATCCAACGTATTATCCAACCAAATCGTATTATTGCAAAAAAAATAAATAAAATAAAGACATAGCATCCCGAAAAAGTATTACGCGGAATCGTATCAACGAGGTTCCACTGTATGTGTAATAATGTGTTATGTTACTCACCGTTCTCATTGTTTTGAAATTTCGGCGATGCTAAAACTTGTTTATTGTCCCTTCATGTATATAGCATACGTTCATTTGATTAGTGGACATCTCATAATTAAGCCATTTCTGTCAAAAATTAAAACTGCTGATGGCTAACTCCTTGTTCCACGTACATATTCCAAGTGAAAAAGTAGGCCTTGCTTCAGATTCAGCTTTGCTGTGTTCAGTGTTATAATTAATATTCAATTCCATTCTCTATCACATATTTTTTGTCTGCTATCCTCTTACTGCTAGCAAGTAATTGCAAGTGAAGAGAAATCCCAGAGCAGTCTAAAGGAATATTGAAACAGTACCTGCACTATTCTGGTGTTTGCATGAGTGGTTATGGTGGTTTCTGTGCAGATTGTGCTTGAAATCGCAGATATGTTTACTTCATTTCAGGAAGTGGTGGGGGGCATGCTGGACTCAGAGCCCAGGCTCTGGCTGAAGCAACGGCATGAGAGCTTCGACGAGCAAAAGAAGAAAGTCCTGGAGTTTTCCAAATGGTGGGAACCTTACGACTGGACAGAGCGGCTCAAAACTGAATCATCCTAGTGTACAGCACTAAAATCTTTTTTTCTTTGCTGCTGCTACATTGAACCATCAGGAGAGAGGGAACGAATAAATGTTATTGGAACACCATTTTAGATGTTTAAGTTGCATCTTGATTGCTTAGCACACTGCAAGTTTGTTGCATAAATAGCCACAAGTGATACATGGCAGAGTAGCTTGTGTTGGATTCATATTGGCTTTCAGTGATGTTTGTTGGAGTTCTTTTGACTTTTTGCATTGTGGATTCTCTACGAAAAATTACACGATGGAGTGAACAAATGTCTTAGGCCTAAAATTGACAATTTCGAGTGATGTAGTTTCCTGCCACAGCTGGAGCATATGAGGTTGGGTTGCATTATAGAGCGTGTTTGTGTGACCTAGTAAATGAGCTAATTCAATGTATATTGTTGTACTATGTATTTCTTCTTAGCATAGGCTGGAAGCATGGACATTTGTGTTTGTGCCAGAACAACATTGTAGTAGTAGTTGGTACATGATGAACAACATGATCACATTATTGTGAATATTTTGGGGTCTCAAGTCATGCACTCGTGATGGCAGCGGGCAAGTTAGTTAGGGGTGAAGAACAATTCCCTGAGTGAACGTGTACTTGCGGGAAATGCAGGAACTTTGCTGCAGCAATGATGACAAGTGCCATTAACACTTGCTATATCAAAATTATGTCGTTTACATTACACCCATATCTACTGGGTGTCATTGCAAATCGCAAGTGAACTGGTAGTTGACAAAATTTCAGACCCTACTATGGGAATTACAAGTGTACAATATATTACAGGCGTATTTAGCGAAGGAATGTGAATGCGACAATGCTGGAAGCTGGCAATTCGAGTTATGATTAATGGGATAACTTCATGCTACTTAGGTGGATAACAGATTTTTCCTCTCATGGGGTTTAACGCCTTTAAAGCACATGGGGGTTGCCGTAGTAAAATGCCCCAAAATAATTCTGACCAAATGGGTTGGTTCTTTAACATGCAAGCAAAGCCCTGTACACTAGTGTTACTGCATCCCACCTCTATTCTAGAATGCTGCAGGGATTCAAACCTGTGACCTTGTGCTTAGCAGTAAAAAAAAAAAAAATTATGGGGTTTTACGTGCCAAAACCACTATCTGATTATGAGGCACGCCATAGTGGGGGACTCCGGATTAATTTGGACCACCTGGGGTTCTTTATCGTGCACCTAAATCTAAGTACACGGGTGTTCTGTGCATTTCGCCCCCATCGAAATATAGCCGCCGTGGCCGGGATTCTGTGCTCAGGCAGGTAGAATGTGTGGCAAGTAGCAGCTGGAGTAAAGGATAAGCAAAATGAACAATAGTCTCATCTGAACTTTTGTGTAGTGATAGACATGCAGAATATGTTTTCTAAGAGTTCTCTACATTTTTTATGTATTCCTACTTGGGTAAAAATTTTATCCTTGCAGGGAATTGGGATTTACAGTGTCCTTAAATAAAGTGCATGGACTAAATTGGTATGAGTTGACAAAAAATATTGCATAATATAAGATTTGTACATTATTGTACTGTTGACATTTTGCTGCATCTTGCATTTAGTTATGTGTCTGAGTATAGTAAGTTGAAGCAATGCCAGCTCTCTTGCGAGTGGTTGGCAACGATGGTGGAGCAGTTGTGCCAGATAAATGAGAGAAATGAACAGTACTCGGTAAATGCGGAGATTGGTGTAAGCTGAGTTTACGGCTGATTTTTTCCATACTCTATAATGACTGGCTTTCCTCTTAGAACATATCCATTGCAGAGCTCCAGAGCTTTTGTTGCAGCCTGTACACCTGCAATGCAAGAAATGGTACTAAGTAATTTGCAGAGAAACGGTTTCCGGCTTGGTTTCAAAACTTGCTAGCATACTGTACTTACTTGGTAAAGTGACAAACGCCTGTCCCCTTAACTTGCCAGACAGGAGCCTGTACTTCACCAGGCAAGTCTCCTCATCAAAGCGACAAAAGAGTGCCATCAGTTCTCTAATGTCCACTTTGTAGTGCAGGTTTTTCAGATACAGCACCTGTATGTGAAATGGGTTTGAAAATTGTAAAGTAAAATGATCTCTCTGATGTCTTTACTACAGTAGAACCTTGTTATGTTATAGGAAAGGCCATTTTAAGCAAAGATAAACTATACCTCATAATTATCATATAAGAAGACACAGACATTGTTGCAAGTAATGCTAAAATACAAAATCAGATTGGTATAAATGAGCTGCTTTGCAAGCATGTAATAGCAATTATCTTCTCTCAAAGTAGCATTACAAGTTTTATATAAAAGTACGGTAAAGTCTATTATGAAATGAACAATGTTTATTACTCATATTGTGTGACACCTTGTTGAGTGACCCTGTAGGTGGTGATGCCATGTTGATGCTATATTGCTGTGCCACTCTAATTTCGAGGTTTCAAATAGCGGAGGTCTCAAATAGCAAATGTAGCTATAACCACTACTACATTGGATCTTGCATTTACAGGCTCTGCAGAACTGTACTACCTACTGAAATAAAGCATGATCAACCGAACCTTAGATCCATGTCATCACATCGGACAATTTGGTACATCATTCTTCATTATAACATTGTTCACGTATTCAGGACTGCATATATACATAAAGAAAGTCAGTGCTTGCTCCAATCTGTTTTATTACTGTTTTTTTATTAACGAGTTCATTAAAATAGTATAGTCGGTGATTTTTCTGCCTTCATACCAGTCTTTCCACACAAGCACATGTTAGTCTTTCAAATGACAAGCATTTCGCTCTTAACAATAAAATACATGACAGAAGCGAAAACTTGCCAACTTACTTGATTTTCACTCCCTGGACTGTAATTTTGGAAACGTGGCAGCTTCCTAATCTCTTCGAGCCCAAGTCTTTCTGCTGCTATCTCATGTTCAGGAAGCGGCACAACAGCATGATAAACAGTGGGATCTGGACCAGGCTGCTCTTGAGTGCATTCGCTGCTTGTATCTAATGCTTGCTTTTCGTTTTCGTTTATATGTGACGGGGATTCATCTGGTTTGGTCTGTCTCTTCTTTTTTCTCTTGCTCATTACTCTTTCCATCAATCTCTGCGAAAAGTCTGCAATGTGGCTCATGGGATCTTTCGGAACTGTTGTTTGTGAAGAGCCACTCTTTGCGCAGGTGATGTCCTTCGAGAGCAATGTGTCGTCAGTATTCATCTTTAAGTAACCCAATTGCTCATCACTTCTCAAGTGGTTTAAGCAGGCATCTTCAATGCACTTCTTGCCGTTCTTTACCTTCAATTCTATTTGCTTCAGCCTTGAATCCAATAAAGTTGGATTCATCAAAGGGTGCTTTTGCTTCACCATCTGAAATGCAAGAAAGCAGTCAGCTTAAATTTGGGTACCCAAGTTTGATTCTGATACAAGTACAGGCAACAGCATGGTGTATGCAGCACAAAACAAACAGAACATAAAAACTGGCTCTGTGGGAGTGCGTGAACCATCAAAGTATTACGACACCTAACAGCTTTGAAGTCTCGGAAGCGCTTTAGCGCTTTTAAACATGCAAATTTACGGCAATGCATCAATAAGTTATTACTAACGTCATTGCGTAGTAAATCGGCTTTATATAGGGAATATTACGAAACGACCGCAGACATCGAACTTACCGCAGATTCTTTTGACTGGAGATACAATTCGATTTCGTCGTTCGTGAGACCACATTGCAACAATACTTGTATCTCTTGCTCTCGTGATCCAACTGCCTTGTACTCGTCCAAGGAGCGCGCGCCAGCAACAGGAAGTTCCACATAGTTCCCAGCAGCTGTGAAGTGTTTTTGTTGCTCTGAAAGACTGGACGCGTTTATCGACGTGTAAACAATGCATGGCAATAAAGACTGCGTAAAGATATAGAGTAATGGAAACGGTGTTGGTGTATACTTAACTGTTTGACCGAAAACCGGGTATCAAGCTGTTTTGTTAGCATCTCTTGAAGCAGCTTTTCGGATTCTGTTTCGGCTCCATGTTCACCTCTCAAGCGCTTGCGAGGGCATTTTCCAGGCAGCTCGTCTTCATACGGGGAACGAAGATTGTCGTAGTTCATTATTGTCAGAATACTACTTCGTACACACGAAGTTTACGGGATTCTGCCGGCGAATTGTACAAAGCTCCTTGTCGTTGTGCCACGGCGACCACAGTTTTATATTATCATTTGTATGAGATGGCACTCCATGCTGCACACGTATCAATGCACCATTCAAAGGTTACCAACGTGAGTAAACATGAGAAACAAGTCATAGAACGAGTCGTCTGCTTTATGGCTACAGAACACCCCTGATGTGGCTAGAGCTACGAGAACTATCCAGCCCAATCCATAAGCAACAAATATATTTTAAACAAAAACATATATAAATAACATCTCAAGTAATTATTTAAAGAGAATGTAACTTTCTTGTATTTTTACGATAATAATTTTGTACACGAATTCATAGAGATGGGAGAACACGGCTCTTAAACACCGGCTTGGTAGCCAATATGGCCGAACACAAGCGATCTTTATTGGTACAAATGCGGCGCTCCAGCCCATTGCATTAAATACGTAGATGCATTTTTTTCCATGCATAACACAATACTGCAGTGGTTTTATACGGTATATGGAAACGTGTTTACGTGAAATTTAGTAATTTCTTATGTTTCAATTTCGAGAAATCTAGCTATTATGTTTATTGCTGCCTCAGTTACGGTATTTAAGTTGTTACGAGACGAATTGTGTTGGTAAGTGCACATGGTTCACTGTTTGGTTCCAATAAAATAAAGCAATACGTCTTGGGCTACATTCAAGAATATATTTAAAATACAAGAAACGCTCTCATAACTTTAGTCAGCAGATGCACCAACATAAATAGCCTAGCGCGCCAGCAACGTCTCAACGTTGGTCCACCACATCATAACATTAATTTATTCACAGCACACGCCTCCGCTTCAGGTGATTCCTCTTCTCCCTGTTGCTTTCACGCCCCATGTTCTTGTCCTTGACAAGAAAGTAAAGGAGCATAATTGAATAGAATTTCACAACATCTTTTGTTAGCTCTTTCTTGTGCCGCTCACAGCCGATCATATTCGGAGGATTCAGCTGCAGAAAGGATGCAAAGTCGGCGATACTGTTCCTTCGTAACTCATATTTAAACTGAAGCACAGCTTGAAGGCGTTTTCGAGCGATGCTACCAGTTTTTCAGTGCTTCAGAAGGGAGCAACAGCCCTGACCTACTCATTCTGTTGAATTCAGTAATGTCCCTGAGCAATCGCAGCACTTGGTTCTTTGCAGGAACAAGTCATAGAACGAGTCGTCTGCTTTATGGCTACAGAAACACCCCTGATGTGGCTAGAGCTACGAGAACTATCCAGCCCAATTCATAAGCAACAAATATATTTTAAACAAAAACATATATAAATAACATCTCAAGTAATTATTTTAAAGAGAATGTAACTTTCTTGTATTTTTACGATAATAATTTTGTACACGAATTCATAGAGATGGGAGAACACGGCTCTTAAACACCGGCTTGGTAGCCAATATGGCCGAACACAAGGCGATTCTGCAGGTACGATGGTACATACGTGTCAACAAATGTGTCAACAGTTTATTTTTGTGTACGTTTGCGGACTTCAGCAATCCCGGTTGCTAGACTCTTAGTGGGATACACGTATGTGATTCCGCATTAGCTGATTATATTGGTGAAAGAGCTGCTCAAAATATACTCATAGATGCGGACTTCGTGCTTGGTTTCTGATGCCGTCAAATTGTTTTTTAGACAGAACTAACTACATCTACGATTTGTTGTAGTAAGGTTGTCTAGAACAACCGAACTCATACGTCTTTGGAATGGTCAGTAGCACATGTATAATGTGTTTGGGCTGTGAAGACGAAGGCTTTTCCTTAATTCGCAATGATCCCCCACGCAGTCTGGTTCAAGCGGATACCAGAGGCCCCCGTACCAGGACTATGAGACCCCTTTGGAAGGTGACATTGCTGCAGCGGCGACACCCACGGAAGAAAAGGAGTTCAACACGCTCGACGAACCAGTGCTTACTACCATCGTAAGGCGCCCTTTTAGTTTGATGTCGTTACCAAACCGGCCGATCCTGGCCAGAGCTGCCAAGTTGTGTTACAGAGCAAGCTAGTGAGATCTGACAGTAATAGCTCAGTTCGTAATAGCATGCTTTCCAGCTGAAGCAGTTAAACAGTCTTAGGCCCTTTAGAATGTCTCCCAGCTCAACACTAAGCAACACTGAACGCAGGCGAATGGACGGGAGGTTGTTTGTCGTGTGCATTGTTCAGCGTTGCACTGTCTTTACTTTTGATAACATTAGTCAACTGGCGTAGATGCAGATGTTCACCTTCTGTTTTGGCTGTGACCAGGAGTGAGGACTGCATCAGAGAAGATTGTAAGGGCTGTCAACCAAATAATAAAACAAAGTTATAGGCGTTGTTTTGTAGGTGAGGTCGTTAACACTGTGTTACATTTTGTACATGAGGGGGACCTGCAGCCATTCATTAAGACACCCTCATGAACTGCATGACAACCTGTCCAAATAAAAAATAGCGAAAGAATCCAGCACCCAAAGGATAGGTTACTAATCAACAGAAACCATACGTTTACGCTGATCCCGAGTTTCGACTGTTATGCATCATGTTCATTTTGCAAGTAGTAGTTGAGGCTATACTTTATTTATACCCTTTACTGGGACCCAAGTTGGTACCGCAAGCCCCTGTGGCATGGGCAGCATTGCCTTTTTTGTGCTCTGAACAAGCCCACATAGAAGCAAATTAAGTATTGGTATTGACTGGAGACATGCTAATCCAGACATCACTATGACCGCTGATAAAACCCACTTTTTGATGCAAAAGCATCTAATGGCCCATTGAGCGAAAAAGCTGGCGTCTGTAGCAGCGAAACGGCACTTAAATTCCTATTGGCTGCGACACCACATCATGAGCGTGCCTCGATGGAGCCGAGCAGGCGAATCGGAACACCTGCTGCGGCGATAGCACACCCTCTGTTGCGTGAGGGGAGAGGGCATCACCGTGACGCTACGTCACCAGTGCGCCTCGACGGAGCAGATGAGGCGACACCGCAGGCTGAGACGGGTGATACGTGTGCAGCTGCCGCCATCTCACTCTCGGAAGCCGGTGCGTGGTCCGTATCTCTCTCTCTCACCCCCACTGGGCTTTGCTGCCGGCCTTGGTGGCCACTGCTGCTTCCTCGGTCTCTCGTCATGCAGGACGTTGGTGGCATGCGACATTCTTGATTACTCAGCAATGTCGTCCAAATGATTCTCATCTACAGCCAACATGCCAGCTTGAAAACTGTACAATATATATAGTATATATATATAACCCACACCAATTTAATCGCAAAACCCGATAACATATCCTGCAGCAAAACTCGAAAAGATTATTCCCAGTGCAACACTCAAAGGACCGCTCAGAGGCGTTCAATTGGACATAAATGCTGTCGCATTCAGAACCTATTAGAAGTGCTTATAACAACTCATAAGTGTGTCCTCGGATTTTAGTGGCACGAGCACCGAGTGACACTCTTGCTTATTGCGCAGCAACTTC
Source organism: Dermacentor silvarum (assembly GCF_013339745.2). Classification (NCBI taxonomy): domain Eukaryota; kingdom Metazoa; phylum Arthropoda; class Arachnida; order Ixodida; family Ixodidae; genus Dermacentor; species Dermacentor silvarum. Next base: position 49,328,772 of record NC_051157.2, on the reverse strand, counting down.
CGGTTAGGGACCGACTTCTGGTTTGTCACAGAGGTGGGACGAAATTAAAAATAACTCATAAAATAAATACAGGTAGATATTGATGGCTCTACTTATGGTTGATGATAAATATGACATCAGAGCATAGGTTTAATACACTAAAGAGATAAGTGTCAGGAATAACTAGAAATAATTAAGGAAGATCGAATTGCCCTACACCAAAGCCCACAATGGTACTTTAGATACCCACCGCATCAGTGCAGGTTCGCGTGAAACTCCAAGACCAGAAGTGATGTCATCAGTAATGTCACACTTAAGCCAGAAGTACCGGCTCATTACTAATTAAAATAAAAACAAGTTAATTAGAGCTACACACCACCTCACACAGAGTGAACGCCTGCCTAACACAGCGGAGGGGTGGCCTCACTCCCTCCTCTCTCGCTTCTACTCTCCCGACGCGCACCTGCCCTCTCGCTCGCTGGCGTGTGCCAGCTGCGCGCCAACGCTCGTTACATGCTCTCACGTCAGCAGTGGAGGGGCGCGTAAGGTGCGCCGTCTGCTGGGGGCCTACGCGTCGCGCCCTCTTTCGCTCTCTCGCCCGCTCCTCTGTGCGTGGCAGTTTCCCGCCAGTTCGATTTCCCACCCATTCCGTTCACCATGGAAGTAGAACACGAGGACGCCGGGCCTAGTGTTGTGTAGTGTAGTTTACATCAAGAATTCACCAGCGTTTTCTGTGTCTGCATCGTACTTCACTTTAATAACACAAAGTTAACACAAGGAAAACGCAAAGTTAACCAAACAATACACTACAATACACCAGGGTACACCAACGCCGAGGTGCGAGTGCCACTAGCACCTAAATCAAGGATTAGAGTCGTTTCTTTTTTTTTTTTTAAGCACACTTCCTAAGGCTGGTATGAAATAGTTGCTTCCTGTATAATAATTATATATGGCACACCATAGTTGCAATCATGGGTTTGTATGTTCATCATGCTTGTAACGTCATAGTGGGCTATCGGAGCTGTTTCCTGTGGAAATTTGATGAAAAATGCAGTTTGTGACCATTGAACTGTTAATATGAACTCTTCTTCCATTACTTTTTTTTTGTCCACTCAGACTAAACATTGTTTTTGTACATCCTGGAGTAGAGAAGTTGCTGATGCATCTGAATTTCACTAAAATTTCGTTACACACTTTGAATTAAAAAATGAGAAGATTGTAATTCAGAAAGGAACTTGGCTCTGTTGGTTCACAACTGGAAAATACTTTCTGGTACAGTGAAAAGCAGCAGGGATCAAGTGAGGGACAAACTTGATGCACCACAGCACAGATTTCCAGCTTTTTAAATAGTAAACCTAACCAATAATTGTTTATTACTGTAATGTATAACCAGGCCCTGCCACAAACTAAAAAATGCAGTTTGAAATGTTGCACAAGCAGATTTCCCCATAGTCAATATAACAAACTATAGGTTTTGTATAAGTGCTAAGTGTAGGAGTAGGAAAGCTGTAAAGCATGAGAATCACGTAAAAGAGCTAACATAAGGAAGGAATATTTGTAGTGGACATCTGCGGTGTACAGCTGAGTGACTGTCATGTGTACATGTTGAAAAAGTAGCAATAATGCAGGAAGTTTCTACTGCTATGCAACCAGTTTTGCCTGCACCTATAGTACATTGATCACATGCCTGGCAATTGGTTGAGCAGAAAGAGAAACCTTTTGTCAAGTTGTAGATAAGCTGGCACTGATGTCTTTTTTTTTTATATCTGCAGCTTGACCAAAAGAGTTTCAATGCAAGCCTGCTGTTCTTAATTTAGTAGGAATACATAGCCTAATTCTTTGCGGCATTCAATGTCAGTGCTTCAGAGGCAAGGCTGTCTATTTATTGGCACTCAGCTGAGGGTATGGAAGCTGGATGAAACATGCCATTGTTACATATAAACCACACTTCAGAAACTAGGATATCTGGTCTCAACCTTGTGCTGTATATTCTGTTGTGGTCACACGTAACTTTTGTTTGCTCAAGATAAGCTCCTTAGCCTACTGTGCCATGGCTTGAAGATATCTATGCACATGATTGTTTCCACCCCTGTGTAGCCTAGAAGTAGGTGTAGCTATTAACCTAGTTTTCGGTTGCAGAATATTTTATATGCTTTATATATTTTGTTTTCAGGTAAGGGATCTGAAGGCTATTGGCATCAAGTTTGCACATGTCTTGTATCCAAAGCAAAAAAACACAATATTGAGAGACTGTAAGTATAACGTTCATGCTTCTTTTGCTTGAGCAAATGAACTTGTATTAATGCAAATGATTACTAATGCAGGGGACTTATGGGGACCTCTTATCCTCTGCGTCTTCCTTGCCATGTAAGCGGACAATTTTGACACTTGATTGCAAGAGATTCCATAAAGTAACAAATTTTATCCAACTTCTTATTGTATGTGTTGTTATTATAATTGTCAGCTGAAGCAAGGTGCAAAGGAACACAAATGGATGATGCACACTGCTGACTTTCAACTGTAATTCATTCATGGCAACATGTGTGTGTGTGTGTATATACTGTATATACAAAGGGTGGAAAGTAGAGAGCGTAGGGATCCTAGTATTATCTATCATTACACCTTCTAATCTGGAAGATGATGGTACTTCCTAGCATTATATGCAGTGCAGGAAGCCTTTTTGCCTTTTTTTTTTGTGTGCCTAATGCAGCAGACAGTGTGTCGGTGCGCATTTATGCACCTTTGCCTCTGGCCAGGGCTTCAGCAACACTTATTGCTGATCGTCACCTCTCATAGTGCACTGTCGAGGCAACGTCTCAGTCAAGCACCAAGTAACAGAAGTTATGTTTTTCTATGCCCAGCTGATGCATGTTGCTGCACACTAAATGTCAGTCAACTCACTCAATAACTGCAATCAAATATAAATAAACTGTCACCTGTGTCTAGAGCTAATGTACTTAATTTAGTTTGGAAATCACAGTGGTTCTAGGTGACAAAAGTTTTTTTCTGTATTCACCGGGCTGACAACTGTCCCTTGCTCGGCAGTGTGCTTCCAGGCCACTCCCGATGTGATCCAGATATGCTGCACCACCTTCAATCCACAAAACGTGGGAGTTCCCATTTTGACTCATGTGACACATACGCTAAAACTTCAGGAAATGCAAATAACATCTCTTCTTTACACATGTTAGCCATAGCCACATAAACAAACTCGGGTACTGGCGACTGGTGTTGTGTGACTGCTACACAAGCTGAGTTCTTCCACAACAATCTTACCCCTAGCAGTGCACACAGCCCACTCCCATTTACAGCTATTGTTCTTTCGATGTCTGGGAAATAGGAAAAGAGGGAGCATACCTATAACCTTCAGCCCATAAACTCTTCCTCTGTAGGCAGTGCCTTTATTACATTTACCTTGGAACATTTGTGATGGCTTTTAAGACATCAGTGAGGAAAGTATGAGGCGAGTCATCCCTGCCGCTGGTGTGTTTAGGGGCGAAGGCTTGTGTTTTCGGTGTATGCACTTTTGAACATTGGGAATGTTAGAGAAAGGTTGTGCTGCAGGGTATGACGCAACCTGTTCCTTGGAGAGAGGAAGTGCCGTTTTTGTGATACTGAGCCATGCTTTCATGTCCCTTTGTGTTGCCCTTTTGTGCCTCGCCTCAGCTGACTTTCATCATGGCTGTCTATTTGTTAACATAAAGTGGGAAGGTGGGCTTATTACCTTATTAACAAGTGGGAAGGTGGCCAACTTCAGTAATATAGAAGTGCCTGATATCTTTTCTGTCCTCCAAGAAAGAGAAATGGCAAGTTTTTGTTAACATTTTGCATCTTCTGTCATTGCTTAGGATGCTGCAGCAACCAGAGGATGAGAAAATACACAGCGGTGCTCCTCAGTTTGCCCAAATCTTCGTCTTGGTGTGGGTGGGCGCTGGTGTGGTCACATTGAACTGCAGGCTTTTGGGCGGAACAATGTGAGCACAGCTTTGTTAAATCACTGGCTACACGCTCCTTGTGTGCAGTGTCATTTGCTTTTGTAATGTCTGCTATTTGATCGTCGCCATTAGCAAACAAATCTTCTGACTAGTCCGATGTTAGTGAAGAATTGGTGTATAACGTTGCATTGCTTCATAATGCTACATTGTTGTTTTTAGACACAATGTTTACTTTTTTTTAGTTGCAGAGATAACTGAGCCTGGAAGACATTTTTTTTTTTTTGTCATGAAGTGGCACTTTATTAGTACAGTGCAGCTATTTTTGTTTGGTTCTCTTCTATTCTTAAAAACAAATTAATGGCCGATTGTGATGCTGGTACACTATTTGAGGTAGTTGTGAAGGGTAGAAGGGATTGTGAAGAAACAGTACAAATGCCTACCATGGTAAAAAATAATGAATTCAGCATTCCAGCCCCCATGTGAAAGCCTTGTTCACTATGAAGGGTAAAAAGGATGAGCACGAGGGTATATACATTTGAGCATGTGATGAAGGTTGTGATTGTAGATCGGATTAAGGTATACATCATTTCTATTTCAAAGAGGGAGTACAAGAGTCTACATTGAAATGACATTGGATAAGAGCCAGTGTAGCCTGCTGCAGTGGCTCAAAGGCTATGGCATACCATTTCTGTGCAAACGGTCTATTCAGTTTGTCGTAGTAAGCTTTGGGTGCACGTTAAAAATCCCTGGCTGGTTGAAATAGATGTGGATATTTCCACTGTGGCAATTCTCATAGCCTGTGAGTTGCTTTGGGATGTTAACTCTTTATGGTCTGTTGTTGGAAGCCACCTTCCGTTAGAGGAGCTCACTAAGGCTTTTAAACTGTTGGGAGGAGCCCACCAAGGCTTTTTAACTGTCAGGAGGAGCCCACCAAGGCTTTTAAACTGCCCACATTTTTTATATCAGTGGATATGCAGTGCCATATTTTAAATGTTTGAACAAGTGTGCACTTCTATTTATTTTATCCTCTTCCCTATATTATTATCATTTGGTTTGTAAACATATACACAGGAAAGAGAAAGCGAGGAGCAAGGCTGGCAACTGCCACCAGAAGGGGCACAACGCCTGCCTACTCTTCCGAAAGGAGGAGACAAATATAGAAATGAAAGATAGGAACTTCCCTATAGATGGCAGCACTAAAGCAAGTAAAAGGAGCTAGTGCTAAGAAATTTCAACTGGGAAAAGAGCTGAAGAAAAAATTCCTAAGTGCACAGCCACAGGGTTAGACGAAGTTCCCGTTAGGCTGATTAAAGAACTAGGACCAAAAAGTAAGGAAGCTCTGTTGAAAGCAGTAGGAAAAAGCTTACAAGATAGGTGAATACCAAACAATTGGCGACAAAGTAGAATTAATTTATTTTATAAAGGTAAGGGCAAAAAAGATAGAATTCACTCATATAGACCATTGACCATTACATTGGTAATATACAGGTTAGCAATACAGTCATTTAAATTAAAAATGCGAGCATGGCCAGAACATAATGTCATATGGGGAGAACTTGAGAATGGCTTCATAATCAGTAGGCGTTTGTATGAGAACTTATTTGTGATTACTCAGTGTATTGAAATATCCAGAGAAGGAAGGAGACTGTTATATGTGGCTTTTTCAGACATTACGAGAGCGTATGAAAATGTTAACTGCAACATTTTGTGGGATATTCTGTAAGGAGAAGGCTAAAGCAACAACTGTATACAGCTTTTGAGGGAGATTTACCTAAAAAATACTGTTTGTATTGAATGGGAAGGGATGAGGAGCAAGGAGAAAGTTGATATCAACAAGGGACTGAGACAGGGGTGCCCTTTATTTCCGCTATTGTTTATGATGTACATGGTAAGGATGGAAAGGGTGCTAGAAGGAATCAACATTGGGTTTAATCTCCCACACAAACAGGCGGGCACAATAATAGAACAGCAGTTCCCAGGTTTGTTTTATGCGGACGACATTGTGTTGCTTGCTAACAGGCAATGCGACATGCAACGTCTGGCTAATATCTGTGGACAGAAAGGTGAGACTTAGGATGAAATTTAGCGATAAAAAAATTATGTCTTGTGGTATTTAATGAAAACAGTGAACAGACAGTGTCACTACAGGGCCAGGAAATATTCCAATTAAAGCAATACAAATGCCTCGGTGTATGGATAAACGAGGGCAATATATGTATGGAAACACAGGGAAAAACAATAATGGCAAAGGGAAAAGAAATCCAGCCATAATGAAACACAGAGCGCTATGGGGATAAAATAGATACGAGGCACTCCGGGGTATGTGGATGCATTGGGTGCTCACGAGAAGACTACATATGAAGCCGTACAGGGCGATATGGCCTGGACAAGTTTTGAAGTGAGGGAAGTTCAGAGTAAAATTTATTTCGAAAAATGACTGAGGAGTATGAAAGAAAGTAGATGGGTCGTCAGACTGTTCAAGTATTTGTGCAGGAAAGATATGTACTCACAGTGGAGGTAAAGAACTAAGAAGTTTACCAGCAAGTGTGTGACCGGTATAGTAAGCAACATGGCAACAAAGAAAGTTACACTAAGAGATGCAGGCAATCTCCTAAGTACCAGCGATGGAAAATAAACAGGCTATGAGTAACTTCCTATGAGGTAAAAATGAAATCAGGGAGAAAACAATTTGACAACTCAAAGGGAAGCTCTTTACTTTTTGAAGTGAGATTGGGATGCCTTAGAGCGTGTAGTTATAAAGCGAGGTACATCCTGGAAGAAGAAGCTTGTGTTTGCTGCGGTAGAACTAGGAGAATGATAGAAAATGTTTTATTAAAATGTGATGATATCTACTCGGCTGTTGGTTTAGGCTCTGTTGGCCTCCTTGAAGCCCTAGAGTTCAGGGATAGCAGGGGGAAAGTAAACATGTCCATTGCAGAGAGTAGTAAAAGGTGGTTGGAGGTTTGGTGGCGGAAATGTAGGGAGACCACAAAAAATGGAGGCATACAAAAACAAAGTGCCTAATAATGGCTCAGAAAGTTTGATGCTGGGAATTATCTGTCTCTAGAAAAATAAAAAATAAGATAGGTAAGAGATCTGGCAAAAAAAAAAAAAAAGAGCTTGGTGGCACAACCTACCACCTCGCTTCAAAAGGAACACTTATAGCATCGATCCATCCATCCAACCAAAAAGGCGTGAAAGCACTGCTGGCTTGAGCTTTTTTTTTTTTCACTGCTTCTAAGCATGGCAGTGATCTCGTCACACGTTTTATGTGAATGGTTCTCCTGGTTTCAGTGAATGTGACGATGGGTTTAGCGAAGAGGAAAATAAAACTCCACCATCAGACAAAGAAATTTTATCAAATGAGCCTGAGGCACGCTCCAGAAGTCCTCAGCTACAGCCCGGGCAATGCTTCTAACAGTGCAGTACTGTTTTCCAATACGTGCTGATATGAACTGGAACACACGAAAAGAGAAAAAAAATATTAAATATCCTACAATGTATTTGCACATATGAGTATATTATTTTTGCGGTGCTTAAATCAAGTAAAATAGTTTCGAACTAGACAGGTTGCTAAGCCAGTGTAAATTTAGAACTGCGAAGGGTTAAACCTCTTAATATAGAGTTGGTGCACTGTTCCATTCCTGGCTGGTTTTCAATTGTGGCAGTTCAATGACATTTTGTGTGTTAAGTGAATCAATGAATTACCTGTTAAATACGGAATTTCTTAGTGTTTACAGAGTAACCCTGTGTTTGCCGTGGTTAGTGTTTCAATATGCCAATATCATTAAATTGATTCAATTATTTAACAAAGAAGGCTTATAGAATTGTTTTCGAAGCAGGGCAGTGTTGCCAAGTTATTTTTGATGGAAGGTATTAAAATGTCTTTGCAGAAGGTGCATTTTATTTTAAAGAAGCTTTGGTGGAGGAACATCCAAGAGCTTTGATGCAATTGAATCTGTGATTTTTGCATGGCAATTTAGGCTAATCTTAAAATACTGCGCAGTACTGCAGACATTAGCATTTGCACTGTACCCATGATGTCAGAACATTTCTCGGCAACTAATGCATTCTGCATGTTGAATGCATAGTCACAGGCAGTCGATTTATATCAACGTAGGAAAGACGCGCTGAAATCTCAATGCTCGTTAAAAAAGCCGAGCCCTTAAAGTTTAATCTGGAGCTTTCCAATGTTTCTTTTGTAGCACGCCCTAATTGCAATCTTTGGGATATACAGTAGAGCCTCGATATAACAAACACGTATGTAACAAATGATCAGACATAATAAAGTAAATTAAAAATATTATCCAATATTAGCACATAACGCATATAGGTTTATAGTGAATATTGGATACAATGGGGGTATTTTCGTGTCAAATGTGATTTCGTCATGCCGAGGTTTGAATGTAATAACATTCTTGCACTAGTCTTCAGATGAGCACTCGGTGCACAGCGAGCGCTTATTTGTTTGTGGTGGCTGTTGCACCGGTTAGCTATGGGGCTGAATGAGGCAGTGTTGGTGAAATATAGTTTGGGTGCTTAAACTCTTTTTTGGAATTAATCTACGACTTGTTGCCAATCCTGAGCTTACTTTCTCCTGTGCCCAGATCATTCTTTCAGAGTGTGTGTGTGCTGGGCTACTGCTTGCTGGCACCCTGTGTTGCATTGGTCATATGCCGGCTCATTCTACTAGCTGGGAACCAGACTGTTGGCCTGTTCATCCTCCGCTTCTTTGTGACCATGCTTGGCTTTGGCTGGGCTGTATTCGGTGAGGCTGCCTTTTCTTTATTGTGTATCTTTGCAATACAAATAGCAACAGTAAAAATTCCTAATGCCCTCATGCATTCCTATTTGTCTCTTGTCGGACACTGATTAGATGTGTATTCAGCAAAATCTGCATTTGTAACCTGCTTTTCTAGTTCTAAACATTATACGAGTGCAGGAATACCTCAGTCATGTGGTTATCATGTTTAGGAAAATAATACCCCTGTCAAGCGGGCAAGTTGAGTGCACTTACGGAGAGTGTCACTCGGTTTAAGTGCACTTTGCCAAATCTAAACGTCGCAAGTGGAGTGTCACTCGCAGATGAGTGTACTCCGGTCGAAGGGCGTTCACTTAACGCACTTTTCTGGCCGAGTGCATAGCCTCGCCGCCAGTGGTTTCAATGGTACAACATGTAATACATAAAAAAAGGACACAGAAGGTCATTTTAGTGGTTGAACAGCTCTTGCGCACAGATAACAGCCTAAAGCTCACTCATATTCTGTTCTAGCAAGATCACATGCCGCCTCATCGCATGCCGCTATGTTCTGGATTGGCTGGGCATTTTTTTTGGCCGGCATTGACTTGCCACACTCTTATAATAAAAAATATTTCCGTTTTTTGTTGAAAAAACATAGATTATGTTTCTTTTTATTAATATTACAACGTAAAACAATAACTTTTTAGAAGTACTTTTCGTTTTAATCTAAATCTTTGCAAAACGCGCTCGTAGTCTGTCGCCATTTTTTTTTTTTACTGCGACTGCGCTCTGTTTTCCCTTTAGAACCGCGTAGCCTAAAGTGTCACTAAAGGTCCCGAAGCGCACTCCCCGTAAGTGCACTTAACTTGCCCGCTTGACAGGGGTATAACAGCGCTGGGTAGACAAGGACACAAAGAACAACACGACACTTCTTTGTGTCCTTGTCTACCCAGTGCTGTTATTTTCCTAAACATGAATTCCCACCAACTCGCCCAAGTTACTCATCCAGTATAGTAGTCACCTAACTGCAGTTAAACTGAATTCAAGTTATGTCCTACCACATTTGTGCTATGTTAGCAAAAAAAAAAAAACACACACACACACCTTACTGTCGTTATTCTGCTAATTATGTCACCTAACTGCAGTTAAACTGAATCTAAGTCACGTCCTACCACATTTATGCTATGTTAGAAAAAAAAAAAACATCTTAGTGCCGTTGTTCTGCTAATTATGGCAAGCAGAAGGAAAGCTTAGTGGTAATTCTGATTGGCATAGCAAGAAAAGTATGTAATATGTTTACTTTTATGTAAAAAAGCTAATTTGTTTATAGACTATTCTGGCATCCCTTACTCATTTCTCTTGGTAACAGTGACTTCTTTCTTTCTTTCCTTCCAAGCATCAACGGCGTTCCTCGCGGACAGCCAGCCATCATCAAAAAAAGCGCTGGCCGTGTATCCCATCTGTCTGTTCTACTTTGTGATCAGCTGGCTGATACTCGCGCGGTCACCCTAGGGTTTTGTGGAACAAGCTGAAGACATATCTTCCTTTTTCTCTCCTCATGAAGCAAACTGAACTGACCAACCACAGTGTATGCACTAGACCTGATTTCTGTGTGCATTTTCTTTTTCTCATTCAAAGGAGACACTGGGATGGGGACCTAACTTATTTTTGTTGCTCGCTGTGAAGTAGGAGGAAAGTGTGCTTTGCAACTGTGCTTTTCTTTGGAAAGAAAGAATGCATTGTCCCAACAGTTCAAAGAACTAGGAGTAGCTTCTACGTTGATGAAAGTAGCTGTTCTGAGTGTGATAACGAGAGGATGCTTCCTCAAAAAGCATTCTTTGCGCTTCATTTGTTTGTGTGGGAGGCTGAATGTTGAGATGTCTAGTCACATTCCACAAGTTTCTGTACAAAGAACACTTTCTAATAAAGGTTGAATCTTAAGCTGTCTGTTTCCATCATCAAGTCCTGACCACAATGTGACCCTTATTTCATTCCCCGTAATAAGACGTTGATAAAGCGCACTATTCAGTCAATAAAAGACTCGAAAGCATGGGAAATAATGTTGTTCCTGTATTATGTTGGTTTGGTTACAGTAGTTGAAAGGTCTTGTTTACTCCCGGTTACTGTCGACTAGCTAAGGGGGACTAAATCTTTCCATTGATGTATTTTACAAGACAGCCTAGCTATCCAAAATGCCGTATTTGCACCAATCTAACCCAATGTGTTTGCACTATCAACTTTGCGCCTAAAGATGCAGCACTTAGCCACTAGGTGAAGCTCTTCGGGTAAGCTACCTCTGGACGGCAGAAGGCGTAGATCTGCGAATAACGAAAGTGCAACAAAGGCGCAATGGCACAGAGGGGATGCAACTACAGTAAGAAAGTTTACCTAGAGACCTCAAAGTGAAATGCGTCCATGCGGCATTTTTGTTATCGCAGACTTTTTCATTTCAACTTGCATGGGTAAAAGTAGGATAATAGTAAAGATGGCGTGCTCTAGAGTCCAAACAGTTGCGTCACATATTTTGCTAGGCGACCTTCACCGAGACGTAGTGGCCGCCATGTCGGAATTTCAACGTTATGTAACTAATGATTTCATTAAGTGCAACAAAAATGTCTGCGGTTCGTGCACATGGCTGTTAACACCGGCACAGGGAATCTAGCGTTCTTCCACTTAGAAACATAATTGGAGCAACCTTTATAAAATGAATAACTGAAAGGTCAAATAATATAAACGAAGTTCTATCCTAGAGCATTATATTTAGCGGTACTTTATTAGCGGATACCATTACGCAGTGGCTAGTGGTTTTCTGCTGCTGAGAGCGAGGTCGCAGGTTCGACTACGAGCCGTGGCGTTCGGAATCTGGTGTGGGAGAATGCAGAAACTCTTGTGTACTGTACTTCAGGTGATCAAAATTGTTCCGGAGTTTTGTACTACTACACCTCTCATTGCCCACTGTGCAGCTTCTGGACTTAAACCCCGCAATCATTCATTCACCGTTATGAATTTTGTGAAGCGGAACGCTACGGAATGTAATGCGACATTTGCAGCACGACGGACGAATAGGATACAGGGCTGAGAACCTTGGCATTTAGTCAACTACTATACCATATCCACCAGACACAAAAGTCAATCTACAAAAAAAGAAAAAAAGACATCGCAAATGTTGGCAAATCTGAGGAAGTTGGAAAACCTTGGGTACAGTGGCTAGAATGGGGAAGTGTGCCGAGCGACAGGCAGCGCCTATGGGGTGCATTGAAGCCGCCGGCAGGGAGCCGCGAGGGGGCGCGTGCTGACGTTTATACGTCGCCCGATGCGAGTCGCGCCGGCTCTGCTGCTTCAGTGACGCCGCCCGCCCTGACCTGTGGAAAGTTACGTTCGTTTCTTTTTGTGCTGCAGCATGTCTATATGCGTACTAATGGTGCAAAAACATTGTTTCATGTCTGGATGCTACTATCGTACTGCTGCCCAATTTTTGCTCGCCGTGAACTGCCTTAGTTTCTACGATTTGGTCAAAGCTCCCAGCAGTGGCAACTGTGAAGGGGGCGATCTGACACTTCTCAGCATTGAGGATGCAGACCATGATCTGGACGCACTGCTGGATAGTGGGAAGGTTGAAGAAGCTTCTCACATGATAAAGAAGTCCACAATGGTTTATTTACGCAGGATATAGTGCACAAGCACACGGACGGTGAAAGCAACAGACGGAACACAGCGCTAACAACGGAGTGTTTATTGGACGAGAGCAGATACACACACGCACACGTACACACACACACACACTATAAGTGAAAGCTCGATGATACGGATATCACGGGGTCACGAAAAATATTCGTATTAGCCGAAATTCGTATCATCGAAACAATTAAAACCACAGTAGAATCTCGATAATTCGAACTCGAAGGGGCCCGAAAATTTGTTCGAATTAAAAGGACGTATTTTTGAAGTATTCATGCACCATAGCACGATGCACGAACGGTGCGAGTCGTGAAATATTGCGGCGAGCAAGCGCATAGCAAGCGCGGGCCACGAAACTGCCCAGGCCGGCTAACGGTCGCTTCCCGATAACGGCAGAAAACGAAGCTTCAGGGAGCGGGCGGCGCCGGCGCACGGGTGCGGTGTGTGCGGAGACCGAAGGTGAGGGAGGAGGGCGGCAGGGAAGCGGATTTGGCCGCGTCAACTCCGCCGCTTCTAAGGCTCCCCACGCCCTCCGTCCCTCCCTCTCAACTCCCTCGTAGCTTTCTCACCAGAAGGGTTCACTGCCATTTTATCCGCGTGGCTGAGACGTCGGCACTAGTGTGTGCTAGAATACGGTTGTCTAGAACACACTAGTCGGCACGTACACGCTTGTTCCGGCGCGATGCAGAAACGGCGACCTTGCAATTTGAGAGAGGGTGAAATTTCCGCCGCGGGTTCTTTTTTTTCCCGTTCCTTCGCGCGCGGCATTAAGGGGTCTCTCCTGAGCTTTTGCTCTACGGCGGTGTCGGAGCAATGCCGGTCGGAGGCGCCGCCGCGTGATTTGGCGCGCTGCTAAGAGCATTGTCGGTGCGCGGTATGTTCGAAATAAGCGTGTTCGAATTAACGAGATTCGACTGTAGCTAAATTAAAGAGTCAGAGGTGAAGTCACTCAGGCACATGTACGTAAAAAGCATTTATTTCTTGAAGAAAAAGTCTCTAATGTCCTTCTATCTCGGTAGACATAGCTCGCTGCGACTAGGTAACACAAAGCAAACACAAAGAACGCGGCCCGAAGCACAGCAGCCACTCCGTCCGATGGGCGGCCGCCGAAAAGGAGGAAAAGTACAAAAGCGCCACCGCTTCAAACTCTTCGCGCCCAGTCGCGGAGTCCGCGCTGTCCGGCGCCGCGTCCGCGCCTCCAGCACCAAAAGAGAACGGGAGAAAGCGCGTGACTGCGCGCTGTTCTCTTTCGCGGCCGTCGGTGGGGGCGGCGTTTATTCGTATCAACCGACGCAGGCCGGAAATCGATTCGTAACAACCGTTCTCTAGCACGTTGCAAAGTATTGGGGCTCGGCCGGGACCACAGAAAAATTCGTATCATCCTGAAATTCGTATTAGCTGTGATCGTATCATCGAGCTTTTACTATATATATATATATATATATATATATATATATATATATATCGACACACAAAAGGAATGTACAAGGAAGACACACACAAATCAACCTAGCAAGTTCAAATGACACATGCGCCTAACGCGACAAACACTCAGTTAATTCTTAGCGCTGTGTCCCGTCTGTTTCTTTCGCCGTCCGTGTGCTTCTGCGCTACTGTGTAAATAATGTCATACCAACCAGCCCACCAGTCTGTCGTTTTGAATCCGCAATGCTACCCGACCATGATTACCCTGAAAAGATGAGCGACTCGCGGTTAGTCTTCTGCATGGCAGGGTAAATCCCCAGTGGTCTGTGCGCAAGAAATGTTTTAACGAGCTCCTTGTTGCCACCGGCAAAGCCATCGAACAGGTGGCGATGTTCACCAAGTTCTGCGTCAATGGGGGCCTCATTCACCCTTCGGAGAAGCTCTTCTCATTTGTAAAGACTCCCTTGAAACCATGCACTGTTTTCGATGTGGTTCAGTTGCAACGAGCTGCACAGTGACAGCTTGGAAGAGCTCGTCTACTGTCTGCACAAAAACGACGTCATATTGGGCTGTGCACCGCATGGCCCCAGCCATGCCAACCAAGTTACAAAATTATTTTTGGTCATCCGTTTTCCCTTCTACACGAAGGCACTCAACAAAGAGAGAGTCTTCCCGTGAAAAGAAGAAGCACCTGAAGCTCAGTCGCGTCACTTAGCAGAGAATAACATAAGGCTGACAACGTTCTGTTTCAACTGTTTGTCAACAATTTAAAACATTTTCTTTCTCCTGAGAAAAAAAGCACCAGCTCAGGTGCGTCGCGTAGCAAAAAATAATCACTGACGGAGAATGGTGTGTTTTAAACGGATTGTGAGGCACTCTTCAAAAATTAGTTGTTTGCGTAAACAGTGCGTCAAAAAATAAAATGTTTACTTCCGAGTTACCACTGGGAATTTTCTTACTTTGAGTTCGATAAGGTGTCAGCCGGAGTAAATCGTCTAAAGCAAGCTACATTCTACCATCGACGCGCGATCAATCGGATTGTTACCTTTCAATTACGAAAGGGCTAGCATAGCCACTATATCGCCATTTGCCGCCATGCACGAGCGAGAATATATATTACGAAGCTTTCTTTTTTTGTTATTGCATATTCGGCTGCGCGCGTGGACGATCGCATTCCACGCAGCGCCCTTGCACTGCGTCTGCTAGCCGCCGTCGCGGCCGACGTGATGATGATGATGATGAAGTGGTGCCTTTCCCTTTGAAACGGGCGGCCATTACAATGACGGCCGGGCAAAATGAAGCAAAGAAATAAAATAAAAAAGAAACGGCTATAGGAAGCAAAAAAAAAAAAAAGACTATACACAGGTGTGTTCCAGGAAGAGTGGCCGACTTCGTGCCCTCAAGGTGCACATACACTGTCGCGGATACTTCCTCCCCGGTCTTCCACGGACGCTGTTGGCAACCGCCTACATTGTTGTGTTGCTGTTCTCCACTGTTCAAGGCGTCGCTTAGTTCTGGACACTGCCGCAGCCTGCACCTCTCCCTCAGTGTCCTCGAAGCCGAGCGCTACTGCTAGCGCTGTCTGAGATTCAGACTCGCCAAGCTCGTCACACTGAAGCACCAGATGTTCGATTGTTTCATCCGATTTACCGCATGAACGGCACAACACACACGTCACTGTTGAATCGAACGCACGTTGCCGCGTCAAAGTGCGCAGCGCCCCTGCTCTAGCCTCGAAAAGGAGGGCGCTCCCGACGCTATTGTCATATAGGCGGGTAGCTTTGATGGAGCTCTTGTGTTGACGGTAGAAAGACAGTCTCTTTTTGGGCCAAAGCCAGTTGCCACGCCACCTCCTCCACGTCCCGGACTCTTTGTTGCACTGCCTTGGCGTAGGCTCCGATCGATTGCGCCAGCATGGGGTCTCGTATGAGGCCGTTCTTTTGCTTCAAATGGTGTACCCTCCGAGTCCACTGTGTGCGAAGACAGGTTGCCGACAAGTAGTCGAAGACTCTCCTCGCCCACCTGTCGCGATGCATATGTAACAGGCGGTTGTAGAAAGCCAGCTTGCTTGAGGCCTCCCGTGCAGCGAAACTAGACCATCCTAACTCGCCTTGCACGGCCTCGTTGGCTACAGTACCATGGCATCCGACCGCTATTCGGCCGACTTCTCGCTGTCGCCTCTCAAGCTCATCCCGACCTTTCGCTGTGAGGCACACCACCGCGTTTCCAAATGTCAGAGCAGGAACATGAACCAGTTTCCACAGGTCTCTGATCATTACGAAGCGGTTACATAGGCACCTGCGTCTCAATATGCACTGGGCTCTAAGAGCAGTCTGTCCCACTTTCTCTTCGTGAAGCCCGTACAAGTCCTTGCCGTTGCACAAGTTTACTCCAAGGTACTTGACTGCTGAGGCAATTTGTAGGACCTCTTCCCCCAATCGTAGCACCGTGCCTTCTACCAACTTCCCGGCCAACTGAACCACTGTGGTTTTCTGAGCGTTGAATCGAAGGCCAAGCTTCTTCATTTCATTTGCACATATGTCCAGTAGGCTCTGCATGTCGCGAGGACTCTCTGCCATCAGCAGGAGGTCGTCTGCGTATGCCAGGCCTGGGATCCGGCGGTTGTCGTCAATCCCGCTGGTCGTGTACCGCAGACCAAATCCCAGGCCAGATTGCAGGAGGGCTCTCTCAACGCCCGACACGTACAGTAAGTACATGAGCGGTGAAAGGGGGCAACCTTGACGTAGTCCTCTGTTCACCCTGATCCTCCCAGTTTCTATTGAGCCGAATTTGACGGCCACCTCGTTGTCGGAGTATAACAGTTGTATGGTGCCTAGCAGTTTCGCAGGGAGGCCCAAAACTGCTAGGCGCTCAAAAAGACCAGAGTGAGGCACACTATCGTAGGCCTTTTCTACATCCAGCGCACAACAGATCAAGGACCGGTCTTCCTTCCTTGCTATTTCGGCACACTGGGCTATGACGAAGATACTGTCTTCCAAACGCCGTCCTCGTCTGAAACCGTTCTGTAGCTCCGTGAGATGACGCTCAGATTCTGCCCAGCCTTCAATCCATCCCTTCAAAGCTTGTACGAAGACTCTGTAGAGGACGCTTGTTACCGTTATGGGTCGGTAGTCTTGGAGCTTATCTGCTTTCCCTCCGCATTTCAGGATGAGGGACACTCTGCCCTGGAGCCAGTCACTAGGTATTGACATTCCAGTGAGGATTCCCGTGAATAAATCAGCCAGCTGTTCCCTTGCGTTGGGGCCAAGGCTTTTCACGAGGCGGGCCGAGATGCCGTCCTGACCAGACGCCGTTTGGGTGTGGATGCGCGATATTGCCCGATCAATGGTGCAAGGCGTAAACTCCCACCTTAGTCCCCCGCTATCCTCATCTTGGTCCACCTGTTCCGAGTGCACTGTTGTACATGGAGGTTCCGTTCTGTTTGACCTGTAAAGCCTCTCAAGATGGATGGATGGATGGATGAGGCTGAACCCTTTAAATCGGGCGGTGGCATACGCCACCTAGCCATGACTATTACGATGTTGTGTGTGTCAGCGCCACCTGGCGGTTTCCTCTCAAAGGGGCACGCGCGAGCCGGCGCGTTCGACACACTTCCCCATTCTAGCCACTGTACCTTGGGGGTGCCTACCCGCCCGAAATCTACCGCCAGTCATTGCAAACGATTCACTACGTCTGATGCACGTACTTCGCTGTAGCCGAGCTATTTTCATTCGCTTTACTAGCGGGTTTGGCGGTCATGTTGTTTGGTGGCGTCTGTGTAATCTGTTTATTATACTAGTCACTGATGCCAAATCACCATGACAGGTTACACGATTGAGCAGCACCTCCAAAGGATAAAATTTCATTATCAAAATGAGTGTTCGTTAGTGCAAACGTTGCGCGCGGTGCGCCCATTTTACGGGAGACTCGGTGGCCCATCAATGTCGACTTTCCAACGTTTGGTGGCTACATTCGTGACGGCCGGTTCGGTAAACAATCTGCCAACACCCGTACGTCAAAAGAACTCCAGATCGGCCGAGAACATCGCCAAGGTGCGTGAAATTGTGCAGGCGAACCCGAGGCAGTCAATTCCTCGCCGTGAACAACTCGGCCTTTCGCAGACTTCAACTTGGCGAATTTTGCGTCCGGATTTGGGCCGGCAACCGTACAAGATCCAACTAACCCAGGAGCTCAAAGTTAATGACCATAGACAACGCCGTTTGTTCGCTGACTGGACTTCGGAGCGTTTGGACTCGACGGACCAGCTCAACCTGGTCAATCGAGCGAGAAGGGCAGCTAAGGCCGCCGGACTCCTGGCCTGAGGGGACCACCCACTGCAGAGCGAAGGAGCTACCTACGCTCGCGTGCTCTTTTTATTAAAGTTTATTCTCTCTCTCTCTCTCTCGGAGCGTTTGGAAGAGGACCCAAATTTTGTCCGAAAAATCATCTTTAGCGACGAGGCGCATTTTTGGATGAGTGGCTATGTTAACAAGCACACTTGCTGTATATGGGACGATGCCAACCCACACGAGGTTCACCAGGTGGAAATGCATCCACAAAAAGTTACTGTTTGGTGCGGATTTTGGGCCGGCAGCGTCATTGGTCCGTATTTTTTTTTATAACAACGTTGGTGAGGCCATCACCGTCAACGGCGAGCGATACAGAGCGATGATATTTTGGCCCAAATTGAACGATATGGACGTAGACGACATGTGGTTCCAGCAGGACGGGGCTACGTGCAACACAGCGGACGCCACGATGGACATCCTGCATGAACGATTTGAGGGTATGGTTATCTCTCGCAGAGATGACGCGAATTGGCCACCAATATCGTGAGATTTGACTCCGCTAGACTTTTTCTTGTGGGGTTTCCTGAAGTGGCAGGTCTATGCCAATAAGCCGCAATCGAACGATGCCCTTAACTCTTCCCCTACCATGGGGAAAATAGGCGTTTTTTGTATGTTACGGCAGATGTCTTTTTTTTTCTGAGGGAACTACTGCACTCAATATTTAATGTAATAAATAAACAGAAAGCAAAATGAATGCTTTAGCTTTCATAAAAGTTTGCATAAAAGTTTTATTAACCAGATGTATGTCATAAAAAAGATATAAATTGTTAAAATCAAGATTGTGCGATAAAATTGAACAATGTTTGTAAAGACACGCTTGTATCTACTAAGAAAAAAATGTTATGAAACTTATGAGATATACAAAATGTATTGCCGTCTATTAGGCACTATCTCGGAAAAAATAAAATTTTTCATTTAACAGGTATTTCGCTACAAAAATTTAACTGCATTGCAAGCACTACAGTTGGGCGTGGCGAGCTGCGGCCGCCGAAGTTCCGGCCTGGTTTGCGTCGTCTTCAAGGTATTCGTCGTCGTTTTCAGACTCAAAGTCCGACGAAAAGTCAGCGTCCTCCGACTCGCTGCTATTCGATGTATTGATAAGATCAGCCGCAGATGCAGCGGAATCGCGATATCTGCTATCTCCCGAAGCGCGTGCGCCGTTTCCGGAGCCGGACATTTTTGCGTTCTGCTTTGACGATCGCGAAACTTCGGAGCGCGTTTAAAAAATCAGTGCTTGGCAGGGGAAAAAAAAGCGAACTGCTTTAAAAACAAAAATATAGTTCTCCTCCTTCACGTCCGATAGCGCAGTATGTCCGTGAGCGGCGCAAAAGGTCTCGAAAGCTGCGTTTCAAACAATCGATATAGTGCTAACCATGCCCAATTGGCGCGATACGGAAATAATTAAAGTCAACATTACCCAGGCCATCGCTCAAATTTAGCCGGATCTATGCGGCAGAGTCATTGAAAAGCGGACCTCTCGGATCCGTGCCACCGTCAGACGCCGCGGCGGATATTTGAACGATGTTATATTTCATACACAAAGGCATACATGGGCCTTTTAAAAAAATCGTTAATACCTCACACACAGCTTGTTTTTTATTCCATTTCAACATCGACCCGCCCTTATCGAAAAACCCTTTACATCTCAGCTTAGTACATCTATACCTTCCGCTATATCCCGCCCATGCTCCTGTATGCTGCATCGGCTCTTTAGTGTTAAATGCTCCTCTATGTCCATGCAACTCATTCCCTATTGACCCTTTTCGCGGAGCAGTTTGCTCTAGAGGAACAAGATGACGCTTTCGGCGGCGCGCCATACGTTTCTTCAGCGAATGCGCGCGAATACGAAAGCATTACTGCTTCTGCCCTGCTACTGTGCGATCAGCTGTCGGAAATGCAACTGGGTGTTCGCTAATGCACTGGGCCCAAATCATGCTGCAAAATGTGTAACGATGAAGGGAAGACGTGTGCGGTAGTTAGGCGCAAAAATAGTGATTCGCATATAAAGAACGCGAATATAATGAATATACTATAAGGAACGGAATCAACCTGTGTCGCCGCTGCTAGATAAGGACTGCCTGTGTTGCCGGCCCTTCGAGATGCACGGCTTTCCTCGAGGATAAAAAAAGACAATTCATCCGCCAGCGTTGTATAGATAACCTCCAAAGAAAGGACTTTGGAACTCCGGAACGTCGGCACTTAAAAGTGAGTACCGCTCGTTACAAAAGGAAGGAGCGCCACTTACTGGCATAGTAAGTTTCTCGCATGGAAAGGGTGCGCCAGAGTGCGCACTCTGTCTGGAGGTGCATGGTTTTAATAAAGCGGTGTCGGTGGATAGTCATCGAACGATAGGATGCCGTAGTGCGCTATAGTATTGCAGTCGTCGGAGTCGCATGTCAAGCTCGTCGCTAGGCTAACCTCTCCGGAAACAAGCGTCAGTGCACGTGGAGTCTTTCTCACGCCCAAGTGTAGCGTGAGGATATGCGCGGAAGGCACTAACAGGAGCCGTGTTGCACCAGCTGATAACGTGAACGCGGAGTGACGGTGGTGCGATGGTAAAGTCATATAGAAGGATGAAGTTCCTACAAAGGCCAGCGGACAATGATTGAAAGTTCGTATAATTCGATGATTGTTAGCGCATCGAATGATGAGGAGGTCCCGTACAAACTTGTTACAGTCGATCGAGTGTAGCGTGAGGATATGTTGATTGTTTTGTTTGTTTTACGATTGCGATTACCTCGCAGCAATTGCCGTGAACGATGGATAATGGTTACAGCTCTAAGGTAGACAAACACTACACAAAATGCACAGGTTGCTGTAATGCAACCTGAACTGAAGGGGTAGGAGAAATGTGAGTAGGGTGAGAGGAGTGCAATCAGAAATATGTGATGAAGTCTCCCTCTCCTAGAAAGTACGAGAACGGAGACACGGCATGCAAGGAATGCACAGGGCGGGGTCCGGTTCAGTCGACTTCCGTTAATGCGACTCTTGTTGGACCGCAAGATTTGGTCGAATTATCCGAAAGGTTGAATTAACAAACGGCAGAAAAATGAACGAATTCAATATTTTTTATTGTTTGGATTAGTCTGTAATGTTCTTTTTTTTGTTTCTTGCTCTGAAAGCGCTACTTAACCAGCACGCGGCGAAGAGCGCTGACATGTTTATACACTGGCTTAGCGTGACACGACACAAAACAAGCGGTAACGGATTGCTTCACAACCGGAAGGAGCGTCGGCCACTAAAAGATAAAAAAATAAGTAAAGCAGCTTCACGCATAGGGAAGCAGTAGCATCGTCTGTCGAAATTTTTGTGTTTTCAAGCTTATAGTAATCGCAGGGCGCCGGTGTGGGTCGGTGGGGAACGAATGAACCGAATCGGCATGCTTTCGAGTTCGAATTAAGCGAGTTTTCCTTCCATAGCAATGTACGGTTTCTCTCTGGGAGTTTTCAGTGTGTTCGAATTAAGCGAGAAGTCGAATTGACTGAGGTTGAATTAACGGGAGTCAACTGTGCTAGAAAGTACTGTTACTATTACTGTGCGCCGAGCGAGTTTATTTGTTACTGGCATTATGAAACGTGGTTACTGTGGTGGCGGTGTGGTTTCGGCGGTTCCGAAACCAGAATCAGTCACTACAGTTGCACCTCTATGGAAGACCACAAACGCGGAATGCACACGAAATCCAGCTCCGGTCCTGTGCATTTCGTGTTTATTCTTCCTTAGTGCTGTAGCCATATTTCACAATGCCAGTAGCCAACTCGCCCGGCTTACAGCAATAGAACATTAGATCTTCACAAAAAATTCGATCGTGTACTTATGCCCATATCACGACGCGAATAAGTGCGTCGCTTGTTTCCTTTTAGAAATAACTGGCGCAGAGGAGCGCAGGTAACATAACGACGTGACATGAAGAGTGTGACATGAAATGTGTCAAGTACGTAAAATTTAAAGAGGTATGTTCGCAGTCATAGTGCCGTACCTCAACGTTTTTAAAGAATTTTCTGCAAACGAAATCTAAATCGCCTGTTTTCCAAGTACTTGCGAAAGAGTCGTTCACCATGGCTTTACAGCTGTTGGCAGGCACTGAGATTATACAATAAACATAATTTCCGAACGTGCGGAATTGCGGGGCAGGGTTTTGTCGAACCATATTTTTCGCACCTTGGCCCGGGGCACTAAGTTTTTACATATAAAAAAGAAAAGAAAAGTAAACGTTATTGAGGGGGAGTCACCATTGGAGAAGATACGCGCCAGAGAAACCGCAAGAAATACACAAAGAACAGAGTGGGGAGGAGGGATATGCGAAGGATCTGCAGCGCAAGGAACAAAAACTTCAATGTAGAGTAAAACAAAATGAACAGTTTGCTCCTCATTAGAACTAATGTGTCACATTCCCCGAGAAGCTGTGTGCCTCTGAGAGATATTTCTTCAAAAAAAGTATAATGATAAAGGGTACAGGCCGTGAGACTGAAAGAAGACGCGCGGACCGTGCGGCCGAGTTATAATTATCAGAGCTAAGGGTCCCGACGTGGCAGTGTAGCTCGTTAGATGGCGTTAGCCCCACGATCTTCGTGGAGGGAGTAGTGGGCGACGGGGGAGTGGGGGGTGGGGGGGGGGGGGATATGGCGCTTGTTATTCCGAGCGCGTGGGAGAAAAACTGACGGCAGCACTCAGTGCCCGAGGAATCGAAGTCCCCCTTGGCGCAACGTCGCGAGAAAGTAGCATGGAACGTGGCGCACGTACAAGCCCAACGTTTCGCTGAGAGAGAGATAGTCAAATTATGAGGAAAAAGGAACAAAATAAGTAAATAAAAGAGGGGGGGGGGGAGGCAAGAACGCGTGACATTTTTGCTTTTCAGCTAATCATTTAACGCGTCTTGGCTGTATCCGGAGGCGTAAGCTTTCTGTATACTGTGTGATTTTGTTTGTTTTTCTTTTGCTCTTCACGTGTGGTCCATCGGTGGCTGTTCTTTTTTTTTCCCTCTCCATCTCTCTTTTATTTTCAGTCGGAGCTGCCCTGAGCAAGCGAAGCGATTGAGCAAGCGGTGATGCGCGCGGGCCTTCTTTATTCAGCGACAAAACGGAACCGTTTCTTCCCTTCTGGCCTTCGTCGTCGAGTGCCTGCCGCTTCTTTCTTCTTCGCTTTCTTTTCTTACCGGGCTACATACAGTCTGTGTCGCTAGCAAGTGCGCTCGGCCAAGCCGCGCGTCTGGCTTGGCCGAGCGCGCCTGCGTGCGTTACTGCGGTCGCAGCGCCGTATGGTCGACCTCCGGGCATGGCCTGGTTAGTTGCCGGTCGCCGTCGCGTATGTAGTATAGTGCACCTATGTAGTAGTGTGCAGGATGATGCCCACGCAGACGTACGTGCTGTGAGGACCCGTATTGATTTGCATCGATCTTCTTGCGCGTCCCGCGCTTTCTTCGAACAATGTGCGTCGTTCGGCCCTCCCAACACCCCGGTCTTCGGCCACGCCGCACCCTTTCCGCTGCTCCACAACAGACGTACCCACTTGTAAATCGGCAGGGAGACCCGACAACCGCAGTCGCACTCTCGGTCGCAAAAAGAAGCACAGCTGTGACTATTCTTGCGGGCAGCCCTGAAGCTTGTTCTAGGCAGGAGTGTGTAGCTCTTCCTCGTTTTGAGTGCCGTATGCTTCGACCCACTTTTTTTTTTTTTTCTTGCACGGCAGGAAGGAGGCACAGAACATACGCGAACGAGGGCATTTTTTTCCGCGACCCAGACAACATGAAGCGCAGAGGCACCTAGTACGTTAGCAAGGCCGAAAGTAACGTCCGCAACGTTTTGTTGGTGCGTTGGTTTAGCCTAACGTATGCAGCACGTGTGTGACATCGCGCCTGCCTCGAAACCGCTTGAAATTTCTTGACGCGCCAGAAGTCGACGGAAGAAGCCAGTTGAGAATGTCGTGATCGTCGGGGTTATGAACACGTACGTTCTAGCGCTGTGCTATACTTACATGTAACAGGGTGATATACAGTGCGATTTGACGTAGACCAGTTCAGGTTTGTGACATATGCGTGAAGCGTATGGCATATACCGCGGTGTCTCATCGAATTTCTCGTCGCGATCAGCTCCTTTCCGCAAGGTGTGGGAGGGAGCTAATCGCGGTCATGGATTTTGATCTGGATCGGGCTCGATGGCAACCAAAAGTGCACTGCACTGTTGTGACACCCGTATATTAGAAGTGCTGTAAGCATGTGTTACGCTAAGCGCCAGCCGCGAGAATTTAGTGCCGGAGAAAGAAGTGACGTTGCAGCGACGGTCGCTAACGACTATTCGGAACTACGGACCGAGACGTCCCTATACTTGGCACTCCAACGTGGGGCCATCACTTCGCTCCGGAATGAACATGCTTCCCTTAGTCGCAAGTCATACCGCAGATCCCACCTTGTGGGATCTCAAGTCTGGCTAGGGCGTGTTCATAGGCGGTCCTGCCAATAAACAGACCTAGGAGCACGAAAGGCTGCCGAAGCTGGGCGACGTACAGAGCTATATGTTATCAATAACAAAGATGCGGGGTGTCTTCGGCGAGCTGCTGTAACCAGAGAACTGCGCTTGCGTCAACGACATCGAGGGCAATACTTTCAGCTCGAAGTCAACGTCTGGGAGGACTCCATTGCCAAGAGCGTTAACGAGCTGTCTGGAGGCATAGCTGCAAGTGGCTGTGCAGCTTGCCAACCAAGTGGTATAAGAGACACACAGATGGGGGGTAGGGGCATTAGTGTCGCCCGTAGTTATCGTAATATACAATAAAAAAATACTGCTCGTAGCAGATATCGTAATTCCGCATCTCTAGCTGGATTACTTGAAGAGGAGGAGATTACCTGCAACGAAAAATCACAGTGTGTAATTTACTGATAACATTGTTCAATCAGTAAACAGCTCTAATCACTCTCGGGCTTACTTTGAACTGTGGCACTAAAAGGTGCTCAGCGCTCAAGGCATTTACATTTAGCAATCATTCCAAGACGAGCTTCAATATCGATATATAATTTCCCAAATGTTGCGCTGAAATGAATACATTTGCCTCCTCCGTATTACTATTCTCTTTCGTGACACCTATTTGGGGTAATGAATATCTCGAAACTGGCGTTAATCCTTACATTCCTGCAAAATGTACATGATCTTTCTGCGTTTCCTCTAATAAATCATCTCTGTGTTGCTCTCGTTGGAAAAAGAAATGTGGTAAATTCCTTTCGTGCCACTACTATAACATATTTATATACGTATATAACGGGCAACAAGAAACTTCAAGGATGAAATTTAAGCAGACGACATTATAAAGACACACGAGCTGCATGAGGACAGAAAGTTGCGTGCTGCGTTATCTGAACGGTCTGTGGCAATTATGTGGGCTAACTACGCTGCATGCGCCAAATGCATCCGGCATTTTGCAAAATATTTCCAACGAATGAGGCACGCTGAAGTAATAGAATGTTAAAACAATTGCGCAAGAAGACGGTTTTCATGGTGGAATCTCTGTAGGACGACTATCTAAAATATTACCGCATACAGACAACTGAAACAAACAAACAAACAAACAAACAAACAAACAAACAAACAAACAAACAAACAAACAAACAACAAACAAACAAACAAACAAACAACAAACAAACAAACAAACAAACAAACAAACAAACAAACAAACAAACAAACAAACAAACAAACGGGCAGACCGACGGACGGGCAGACCGACGGATGGGCAGACAGACAAATAAATAACCAAACGAACAGACAGACAAATAAACAGAAAGGAAACAACCTATAACACAAGCTAGTGTAAAGGCTGCAACAAAATCTGAGGAATTTTCGGGAACGTTCAGGAGTTCTACGTGTACAACGCCGGCCGTACGTGAAAGACCCGCAGGCGTAAAACGCTCCGTGATTACTTAGGCAGTGTTTCCTAGCTAACGCAGTGCTCGTCTAAGCCTTTTGCTATACGCGGTTTGTTCTACCATAGCGCGTCCTACTTCTCTTGCAAAAGAACCCGTCTCATCCCAGAAAGCAGCGTTTGCATTACATTCTCAATATAGACTGGTCGCATTCATGCGCGCTTACGTCACTTCATCACTTTACCCAGCGCAAAACAAACAGCGCGCTCAAAGAGCTCCTTTTCAAGCGCAAGGTAGCACAATTTCCGCGCTCGCGCGCCAGTATAGAAGTGTTGAGGAGCCGAGGAAACGGGAAAACACGATTACACGGCGAAGATTCCACACGAAGTACGCACACGGCATGTTCTAATATTGTCCTATAGTGCATTCCGTTTTCTCCATTAATTCGCCACAGTGCCTCGGAAGGCACAGAAAATAAATGGGTGCGCAGCGTACTTAATGAAGTTGTGCTCGGGCGTTTTTGTTTACTGAAATCCACACACATGCTGCTTTTTACCTTCGAATGTCGCGAGCAAGCTGGAAATTCGAGGCGTGCTCTAAACAATCTCGTTTGAATTCTCACAGCAGCCACGGCGCGTTTAAAGATGCTTTGTCCCTCCTCGCTGGGAATGAAGACGCGATGCGCAACAGGGTGACACCGAATTAAGAGACAAGCGGGCTCATGCTCTTGCCGCCTAAACGCGATAGCGCCGTTGCAGTAACGAGCGACTGAGCAGCGTCTAGACAAAGGGGCTTTTGAAAGCTTCGTGGCCACGAAACTGTCAAACTTCTTCATATTGAGTATGTATTGCCCGCATTAAGTAGGCTTACGCTTTTCGGTGGGGAAAGCGTATTTCGCCTTTTTGCCGTATACGTTCTCCTCCGCGTCGAGCACAGACGAATTGACGCCAACCCGAAGACAAGGAGGTGGAGTGAACTTTAAGGACCCGGGAAGGCTTGCCAGATCACAAGGGCCATTCTCGATGCTCGGATGGCGGGGACCTTTTCCTCCAGACTGGATGGAGCCCTACTCCCTAGAGTCCGTGTTGCCGGGCGTTCTCAAAGGCATGGAAGACTCGGCGCTTGCCTATTCTGTTGTCACCCACACTGATGGCCACCGGGCGCACCTGCCACGGAGAGGACCAGGTATACAGTGATGTGAACCGTTGAAAAGAACACACGAGTGTAGAGTACACACGATTTTTCTTCTTTACAGTCCGGCAAGTGTGCAATAGGCTTGCTTTGCGGCACGTGACTTGTGGTTGGTGGCGCTTGCACCTCCCTACAAGGGCAGTGCATTAAAATTGTTTCAACAAGCACTTGCAGCTGGAGTGCCAGCAGTGTCGCAGGTTTAGGTGTTTTCTTTAACAGTGAACCGTACTAGAGTGTACTCTAACCGTACTGTACGTGCGGTGGCAGCCTCGTGCCTTCGGAGGTTCGCGCGATTGAGCCTGCATTTCAGTGGTTCAGTGCCAGCCATATGGTGAATGAGCTGGCTGCGGTCGCGCTGTGCACGCAGCCAGGTATCCACAATGTCCGTACGACCCTCAACAGCAGTGACATCAAAGAGGCTGCATTCACGACGCCGGCATCGATACAGCGCTGCTCCTAGCTAAGGTAAAAAAATAATAAAAAGAAGTTATTTTGTAGTTTTTATTACCAAAAGCAAGGTTGAAAGACAGACACACTAGCAGAAGTGCTCTTTCGGAGCCAAAACTCTCTCGCTTTTTTCCAATTACTGAAGAAATATTAAGAAGTTGCAAAAGAAAACCTGAGCTAGTGGTTGAGAAAGAAACAGTCAGACCACTGAGATAGTTCGACACCTGCCTTGATTCATCACTCTTTGTAGCTTACATACCGCGTGCGACGATGTCAATGGGTCGTCGTACCGCGGATCTCATACTGTTACGCGCCTGCTATATTCTTATAGTGCGGGTAGAGGCTTTTATTACAGCGAAGTTGTTAAGGGCTCACTCTTCGATGGTCGCGTCCGGAAATAGAAACCACTCCATGTCCACGAAGTGAATGATGATGAGTGGGCGAAGCACCGGGGGATCATTCGGGTAAACCACAGTTACGGACGAGAGAGAGCGCGCGTCGGGAACGAACGCCCTTGTTCAATGCAGCGCCCCTAGCGACGGACGAGAGAGGAAGCCTTCTCCGGAATCCGGAACCGGAAGTGGAACCGGAACCGGAAATGGAAGCGGAACCGGAAGCGGAAGTCGGCTTCTGGCTTCCGGAAGCCGGAGCTTGGCGTACATATACTATATATATATATATATATATATATATATATATATATATATATGCGTATACATACATACATACATACATACATACATACATACATACATAGCGGTCTCCATGCCAACCAGAGCTACGGACTACGAGGGACAAGGCTCGGCCCTAAGGTGCTTCGCCCCTAAAAAAGAAACTCTCATTGGCCGTATGCTGTATGTGCGAGTGAAAGCGCGCGAGGGTGAGGGACGCGCGCTTTCACGGGGAGCGAACGCGCGACAGAGAGCAAACGCGACTTCTCAGTGGAAGGGGAGCGGTGGGCGACGAGGGCATCGATGCACCCTAGACTGTGCGTGTGCGTGCCCGCTCTCCCACTGCGGCGCATGCGTGTAGCCCTGCCGGCCTCTGCCACCTGTGCCGCCGCCGTCACGTAACCAGCGTTTTGACAGCGGTTGTGTGAGGTTACACAAACTGCGCACAACTGTTGTCGACGGTGGCGGCGTTTTTCCAGCGTTCGCACCGAACGCGCGCGGCGTTGGTGACGTGTTTATAAAGAACGTGCCAAACTTTGCCGTACACCCTATGGCGGTGTACCGTAGCGACCATAAGGCCATGGTCCCTGTGGTCACTAAATAAATGAAAACCACCGGACCATATATATTTATCATTCTTTAATAGTTCAAATAACCAATCACACCATCACATCTTAATAGTCATAATTGGAAATACATAATTCCCACCATAGTACTGCTTCGCTGATCTTCCATCTCCACCCCAGAGTAAGGGCTGACAGTTATTTTTGTTCATTTATGCCTCACAACACCAAATTTTACCAAAACCGTATGATACCCGCGGTAAGACGACCCATCAGCATAGTCAATTCTAACTGCAAATTGCATGGACACTGCCATAAATCTAGCGAAAAACTGCCCAAATGCCACCACGGAAAAAAAAAAAAAATCGCGTCATGCAGCACAGCCGCACCGCAATGCTATTATGTGCTAGTAGCTAGCCGAAGTCAGATTTAAATCCATGCCGTTTGTGTACAGGCAGTGTAGGCCTAAATCAGTTCACTTTAGTTTGAGACATGTGTTCAAGAGCGCGCATGAGGCAAGTTTCTAATTTTCGTCACATAATGACCGGCTCTCTTAGCTTTACCGCTTTACAGCCCTGTTATGCGGAGACGCTTATTATTCATGGTTTGAGTGAGGACCTTCAGGAGAAAATACAAATGAGAGGGCTCAAAACGGTTGAAGGACCTCTACTTACAAGAAGACTCAGGACCCCAGCGACAACCCATGATGTCTGGTGCAAGGTATCCAAATTCCATGCGAGCTGATGAAAGACGCCCGCTTCCAAGCTGGAAGTCTACCACTACTCCTGTGTCCTTTCTGAATGAGCAGATAGGCTCAAGCCAATACGAAGAGTCAGATGATGTGACAAAAAAACAAACAAAATAAAGAGGACCTTGACTTCCGCCTGACGACACCAAGGGAAGCTGTTTATTTGTCGCATACAAGCCTCTTGTATAGTACATATCTGTTTTTGTTGATGGAAAGGGAAGGAGCGCGTTAGTTGACAGTGGCGCAAGCATCACAATTATATATGCCAGTATCGTTGAGAGTGAGAAAGTACAACAGGGATGGCCTCTAGAAGTCCGAGGTGCTACCCAAAAGTTCCGGGATTTTGAAAAGCGCGGGCAAACTGAGTGTGGTACATATTTCCGCCGCTCGCTATAGCTAGCAGTATGCCTTGCGGATCAGTGTGCTGAACGACTTGCATCTAAGAAGAAGCATTGTTTTACGAAGTGTTGTTTTGCGACCCAATGTCTCACTGATTTGGCGCATTTCTTAGCAACCATTATGGCAGACTTCAAGGGGCAAAGGATTTGCATCAAGTTTTGTTTTAAACTTGGCAAAACTGTGGCAGAAACTCATCGTATGCTAGAGGACGTAGTCGACACCATGAGCCAAAGTCGGATGTTTTTATGGCATAAACGCTTCAAAGAGGGTCGAATGTGTGTTGACGACGATGAACGTTCTGGACGCCCGTCAATGAGCACAATCCCGGACGGCGGAAACGATAGCGGAAGTTCGTAAGGCTATCCTTGGAAATCGAAGGCTAACTATAAATGATGTGTGCGACATTGTAGGACAATCGTACGGCACAGTTCAGCAAATTTTGTCGGTTGTTTTGAACATGAGGCGCATTTCTGCAAAATTCGTGCCAAGACTGCTCAGTGACGAACGTCGTGTTTCTGTCTGTACGGAACTGAAGCACCAAGTCAGAGACAATCTCACATTCCTCTCCAGTGTAATAACCGGAGCTGAGACATGGGTTTATGGCTACGACCCTGAAACAAAACAGCAGTCGTCGCAATGGAAGTCGCCAAATTCCCCGCGGCCGAAAAAGGCACTTCCAGTTCGTGGTTGTGTTTTTTTTTTACCTACATAAAATTGTTCACAAGGAATTCATACCTCCTGGACAAACCGTGAATTGCAAGCTTTACTGTGACGTTTTGAGGCGCTTAAGAAAGAGCATTTGTCGCAAACGTCCGGAGAAGTGGAAGAACAACAATTGGCTTCTTCATCACGACAACGCGCCCGCTCACGCATCACTCGTTGTTCGACAGTTCCTGACTTCAAAACAAATCACAGTACTTCAGCACCCACCCTATTCGCCTGACCCTGCCCCTTGTAACTTTTTCTTGTTCCCACAGTTGAAGTTGAGGCTGAAAGGACGTCGGTTTCACACTGTTGAAGAGATCCAGTCAGAATCGCAAGCGGGCCTCAACACACTGTCGCCTGGAAAGCTCCACGAATGCATGGAATCGTGGCAGGAACGCTGGGATCGGTGTATACATGCTCAAGGGAACTACTTCGAATGAGACAGTGCTGATTAGGTGTTATGGTGAACACAATTTTTTTTACGACTGAGTTCCCGGAACTTTTGGGGTACATGGATACGACGAAAGGCGACATGTGTTCATGATAAATGGACACGTGTAACCATATCGCGTCTCGGCAAGTGTTGCTGCGCAGGCGCTACTACTCGACGGAGTACCCTATGGATTACTTCTTTCACGTCCAGCCATCGGTGCACTTCGCCTTAACATCTTGCTTACCTGCCTTCATCTACTGGACTGGAGAAGTAGATGTAGATGTAGAGCCTTGGTGTTAGCGGCACATACCCACTCTGGGGGATAGGCCAAGAACTGGGTAGTTCGATAGAACAATGGGAAAGGAGATTTATAAAATACTGCAAACATAAATTTGGGAATACGTACGCATATGAAAATAAATAGGTAGAATATATCACATGACTTGAATAGAATAAAGGAATAAATGAAGACAAAAAAAACTAATAAACAGCTAGTCATCAAATGTGTAAAAATTTCGGAACCCTAAGCCCTGATTTTACCATCTAAATCTTTCTTACCCTGCAATGTAATCCTGGATGGCATCGACAACCTTCCTGTCGCTGTGCCCAAGGGTAGAGGCCCCCAATGATAGTAAATTTTGAACATTTAATTCTAATCTAAGAAGGCGGAACGGTGTTTCTAAGGTTCTTTTTCGCAATTCAGAATATATTTAACAGACAATGAGAAAATGATCTAATGTTTCATGTTGTCCACAATAGGGACAGTTCGGTGAGGGAACCAGACCAGCAGAAGTAACCACAGAAGAAACGCGCCAGCAGTCTCAGCTCTTCTTCAGCGTCGTCTTCGAGAAGCCTGCGGAAGCCATCGTAAGGTGAAGATGTTATGATGCTTTACACGGAATTGGTATGCTTGAAGGGATATCCCAAGGCAACTACAAAGTTTGAGGTACCATTTAAGTTAGGCGATACTACAGTGGCGAGAAAAAAATGTCGCAGTTTCGCCCGAAATTCGAAGCATCAATTGCGATAGCAAAGTAGTAGAGCTATTTGGAGTAGGGATTGTAGATTTATCGGCTGCATAAACTTGGACACATTCGCTTGATAACTGAATTAACAAGCGTGGTGTCAGCGCGCGCAAGCAAACATGATCACACTCGATGACCGCAGACAACCACTGTCAAAACGCTAGCAGCAAGCGCAGCCGCCGCAGCTAGCGAAGGTTCGTGCGGTCTATCGCTTCAACGGAAACTGAGCGGCGAATGCACAGCGCATACAAAGGTCAGAACCGTGTGGAGCATCGTTTTCAAGATACAGTGCGTGCGACAGCCCGCACCGGCGCACAGTACAAGCACAATTGTTGGCAGAGTAGAAGCTGCCCCCCCCCCCCCCTCCCGCGCTGCATTCCCGCTTTCCTCCTTTCGCGTGGGAGATTGAGTGGCCAGTTCCCCTAGCACCGGGCTGGAAGATACGCATTTGGTGCCGCAGCACAGCGTCGCCCTCCCCCCCTCGCTTCCTCCCATACCCCCACGGCCTTTCGCGCGTCGGAAGTCGCGTTTACTCTCCGCCGTGCGTTCGCTCTCCGTGATAGCGCGCGTCCCCCGCGTGCTTTAACTCGCACATACGGCGCGCGGCGACGATTTTATCGCCCTTGGACTTTATACGGGACCTCACGGTGACGGCGACGGTGACGCCGACGACAGAAATCAGCTTGAAGTGTCCTTATAATTGCTATCGCAATAAAAAGCCTTAAAATATGTCACGGTAGAAGAGAATGTGACTGAAGAACGAGCTTCAAAAGATGTTGGATGCACAGATAATTCGTTCAACCCACGTATACATTCGCGTCGCCCATCACTATTGCACCTAAGGAAAATGGAATCCTCCGACTCTGCACGGACTGCAAGTAAATTAAAAACAGACAGAGCTTTTTCCTTTTCCTGTGCCACGAATAGACTCTTACCATAGACGAGACGGGTGGCTGCAGAGTGCTTTCGCTTATGGATTTATGTAAAGGATTTTGGCAAGTTCCACTTTCTGAAGAATACAAGAAATACTTAGACTTCATAACGCCTT
Source organism: Dermacentor silvarum (assembly GCF_013339745.2). Lineage (NCBI taxonomy): Eukaryota > Metazoa > Arthropoda > Arachnida > Ixodida > Ixodidae > Dermacentor > Dermacentor silvarum. Next base: position 49,295,589 of record NC_051157.2, on the reverse strand, counting down.
TTGACATCTATGAGTATAATCGACTCCCGTTTGGATGGAAGAACTCACCCGCTTGGTTCCAGAATATGATGAACGATGTCTTGCGACCGTTTCTTGGGAAGTTTTGCAACGTGTACATCGACGATATGATAATTTACTCTCAGAATGAGGAGGAGCACTCGGAGGATCTCGCTAGTGCATTTCAAGCACTGAGTGATGCAGAGCTCAAGATTAAGGACAAGAAAAGTGAGTTTTTCCAAAGAAAAGTTGTGTTCCTAGGCAAAGTTTTTGATGGCCAAACTAATACAACAAAGCAGGAATCAGTCGGACGAATCTCAAAAATGCAGAAGCCGTATGACCTACACTCTTTGCGGGTATTTCTAGGCATTGCGGTGTATTTTTGGTCATTCATTAGAGTTTATGCGACGAAAACAAAGTGCCTCACAGAAATGACTAAGAAAAATGTGCCATTTCGGTGGATAGCAGAGTCACTGCGATTCCGTTTATCAAGGCCTCGTGAGCATCATTTCGTCTGATTTGATTCTGACGCTTCCAGACTTCAAGTTGCCCTTCGAGCTGAACACGACGCTTCTTATTACGGCACGGGTGCAGTGCTTTATCAGAGAGATACAGAAGCCCCACAGAGCAGACAACAAAAGGCCGTAGGATATTACTCGTATATATTTTCGAAAGCGCAACTTAATTACAGGGCTATGGAGAAAGAAGCTTTGGCAGTCCTAATGGCTGTACGCTATTTTAGACCTTACCTGGATGGCAGGAGCTTCACGCTCTTTACCTATCACCAAGCCTTAACTTATATCCTTAACCTGGCAGAGCCTAGATGAAAAATCGCGAGGTGAGTGAGTGAACTCCAGCAGTTTGTGTTCGTGGTCCATCACAGACCTAGGGAACACCGGAAGGATGCAGCCGCACTTTTGAGACTTGCGGTAATCCCAGATCAGGAGAATATCAGCGCAACTCTTCTATATGGGAGGGAATTGAAGAACTGGAGTTCCACGATGGAAAGTTCGTAGTCCCGGAAACAATGGTGCATCGAAATCTTGGAACTTTATCGGGACTCCCCGGACCCTGGCGGGCACGACAGGTTCTGACGAACTTATCGCCAGATTCTTCATCGTTTCCAGTGGAAACACACGAAAGATGACGTCCAGCGATATGTCTAGTCTTGCCATCAATGCCAAGTCCACAAAGCCAAGTACCTTCAGAGAACAGACAAGTTGGTCTTACCTCAATATGCTGACATACCATTCGAAGTCGTCCAGGTGGATTAATTTTTCAGAGCTCAAGAAAAAGGCTGCAGGAGTAAGCAAAACACAGTCCTTCCTAGCGGCAGTAGATCATTGCACTAGAATCGTGACTGCACTACCGAGAAGGGTATACGCAAATAGTGTGATTGCCCTTTGAGCCGAGGGATGCTTAAGAATACTTAAGTCGTAATAACAGACAATAGACCAGCACTTGTAAGCCAGCGTGTGCAAGAGTGGGCGAAGGAACGTTCAGTTATTTTGCAACGCTGTGCACCCTACCATCTTATAGGAAATGGCTTGGCTGAAAGAATCACACGAGACTTTAAACAGTTTATTTCTATGCATCCGAGTTTCAAAAGTGGATGGAAGTGCTGCTTGGAGGTCGCTGTAGCTCATCACAATCGGTCGCACTCTGCGAGCATCGGCTGTAGCCTGTATTTCGCAGCATTTGGAGAGGCACCAGTGCTTCCCGCTGATTAACAGCTTGGTATTTCTGACCGCTTGCAATTGCGCGAGAAGCGGCAAACTGCGGAAGCATACCAGCGGTATCGTGAATATATGAAGAGACATTTCGACCGCCGCCACAACACGTGGATACGCCGCATACAGCTGAACGATTTAGTACTCGTCAGAAAAGGTCTTCTCGATACGAAGCAGGTGTACTTGGGACCGTACATCGCGTGGTGCAAACTAAAGTGAAAAAAAAAAAAAAAAGGTGTTCTTGAGAGAGTTAGTTACGTCAACGAGGACGGCGTGCTCGAGTTTGCAACTATTGAGAGAGTCTTTATGTATCATGGTCTTCAAAGAGGGGGAGTGTACGCGGACGTTGTGAAGAAGAAGTTAGAGAGGGTCTTAACGAAGACGACGAAGTGGGACAGGGTTTGGAATAAAGAAGCAAATTTAGTTTTTGTTACGTTTCTAATAAAGATAGTTGTAATTAACCGCCTGCTTCTTGGCCAATCTCCCGTAGTAGGTATGAGCCAAAGTTTGGGAGACAAGAGAAGACAAGACAAGATGGCCGACACCATTGCTTAGCCATACTATGTATTACATCCTTTATTATTAGATGCGATGCATCTTATGCTCGAGGCTATGTCACTCCCTCCCTCCGCCGTGCGGCGTCCACTTCCGGTTCCGCTTCCGCTTCCGGCTTCCGGAGAATGCTTCCGGCGTTTTGCCCGAATGATACCCCGGTGCTTCGCCCACTCATCATCATTCACTTCGTCCTCTCATTCTCCTCCCGCAACGCCGCGATGAGTGCCACGGACAGCGCCAGCGTCAAGCCAGTGTGAGCACCGTGGACCGTGCCGCGGAGAAGAGGGCTCGAGCCGCTGCCACGAAACGGCAGCGGCGACAGGCCGATCTGAAAACTAATGGGAACTTGAGTCGACCCCATGGCTGCTTCGCATACTACTCAGGGTTCCCCTACGGGATAGGATAGGAATAAACTTTATTTGTCCAGCGGTTAAGGCTGTTGGTGCCCGGGGCTAGGCTGCCAGGGGTCCATCGCCGGAGAGAAATCTTTAGAGATCCTCGGCAATGGCCCTGGCCCGCTGGACGGCCCACTCCTGGTCCAGGAGTGGGCCCCTATGGGAATATGGTGTAATTTTTGTTTACACAGGCAGAATGGTCGTAAGAAGGACAGTATGGCCTTCCGATGAGAAGATGAGTCGCGCTGATGATGGGACATGATAAGTTTTTAAAATATTGTTGATATCTACGAGGGCGTCTATCTAAGAAAGAAAGATAGATGACGAACATTTTGCGACCGTTTTGATAACAGTCCCGTATAACAATATTGTCGGGAACTTAAGCGTACGTTACAATAGCAGTTGTAGCCTCAAGCCCCTTTATTTGCGAAACTCTGAAGAGAAAGAAGAAGAAGAAGTAGACAGAAAAGCAGACTTCAGCTCAGAACTCATTTACTGCGAGAGCAGCAGGTCCTCACAGTAGAGACCGTCATTGTCTCGGGGCGAATGATGTTCTTGCGATAGCGCGTTGGCTAACGCGTCCAGCTCCGAACTGCGTGCTGCCACACGGACATGAATCCCAGGGGTGGTCGGCATAGTTTTGTTTTTCTTCCCTCTTTGGCGAACATGAAGCAGAGGTATTGGCCTGATGACGACGGTGTAACGGACAGGACGGACGAACCCAGCAAGGCCAGCTCAGAGACCTTCAATGCTGTCTCGCAGTACGAGAGAGGTGCAATCACTTTGGGGCAGCCTTTGCTGGTTCCAGTTTGCTGCTTCCCGCGATGCCCATTCCACGAGTGACAGGAAGGCACGAGAAAAGAAAACGTAGCCTGTGCTTGAAAAGAGTGTCTCATTGATGCTAGAGCTTGGTCTCGGGATCAACAACACTAGATAGACGTCATGGAAACTGTACTTTTCTTTCCTAATGGCGACAGTATGTAAAATGATAACTGAGGGTGGTAATCACTGATTGTGTTACAGAAACTGCACCTGTCTCCCCCCTCCCCCCTCCCCTCGCTCCCGAAAAAAAAGAAAAAAAAAGAAAGAAAAATGTATTTGCAAGATTTCACTCGCGCAGCATAATTTCCTGTTTCTGTGGAGGATGTGCAGTCTTGCGGTTTCGCAATGAAAGGAAATTATTATTTTTTGTTAGGTTTGGTATCAGCTTAAAGCACTGAGGAAAAATTGACGCATATTTAGAATGAAATAATGGCTCGCGCAATAAATGGTAGGAAGGAGGACAAAGCGTGCATCTGCTAACTTCCAAGAATAAAGTGGGCACGACGAACAAGAACGCACGGGCACACACACACACACACACACACACACACACACACACACACACACACACACACACACACACACACACACACACACACACACACACACACACACACACACGCACACGCACACGCACGCACGCACGCACGCACGCACGCACGCACGCACGCACGCACGCACGTGTGGCGTTACTCTCCATTTCGCGAACGGGAGGGTGCTCGTATGGAATGCAACTAAAGATGTAAGAAGACATGCTGGTCAACGGAGGCTAGTGTGTTTGCCCTCATTGTCTATGCTGACAGAGCGGGTCTTTCTGCAAGCAGTCGAATTTCTGTGGCGCACGACTTCAGTACCCATTCCCCCCGACGTAAAAGGAGGAGAAAGAAGGGGCTGCGCTGGTCAAAAGTGCAACTCGTGTATCGTGGTGACCACCATGCACTTTTTTCGGCTGTGATTGCTTAGCGTCCCAGTCAGGGCTGTCGAGCTAGCATTTGTCTTTCCTAGCCTCACTTGAAGCAATAGGTTGGTGAAACCGAGTTCCATAGATGTCTCAGTATGGCTGATTCGCAGCATCGGATGCATTCTGCTGTTTGATTTGAAAAGCGAGCTTACTAACACTTCTTAATTTGTAACTGACACAATTGAAACCATGATTTTATTTTCAAAGCGAGATTTAAACATAGGAGGTCGTCGTAAGGCGGAGACAAGTTGTGAATATGAAATAGATGCTTGGAGCTCTGAGCTGACGCTCACTTCTCTGCGTCCCGTAGTTTAGCTAAAACATGTAAATGTAGGCTATAAAAGTTCAAGAATCCATTCTCAAGTGCGCAGTTCTACAGACAAGTACTTCACTTCCGACGGTTATGACTGAGAAATTGAGAAAGACAATTACTTCAATCTGACGTTGCCGAACCACGTGTCAGAATTTGCCGTCTATGCAGCGAACGCGAACTGACAATATTGCTTCGTAAAACAAATAAATTACCTTCCCGGTTTTGTTTTGTTTTAAACACGCTGCAATAGTTATCTTTCAGTTTCTTTATACCCTAAATGTCTCATACAGCTGGAAATGCAAGTGTACAACACGAATTGAGGCCTCCCATACCAGTCAGCCGACTGAACGAGACGCGTCAGTGATGGAGAACACACAGCTTCGGCCCTGCCTCTGCTTTTAATGTCGAAATTAACGCGCCCATGTGTATTCGGCACACTCGCACGGAAAAGGTATTTAAAGCCAGCACGTAACGAGCGGGCGTTGAATTACGACCACGCGCGTAAAACTACCCTCTCGTTTAAGCCCAAAGTCAGACGACGCCCGTACTTGTTTTCTTCGTTCGACAGACGGAGAGTATTTCGCGGGTAGTTGCGATCAAACTGGGGCCAGGCACTGTACTAAATACATAAACAACAGAGAGAGTGGAGAAACTGCGGTCATTCCTTATCTTTAATACCTGAGAACATTAAACTTGCGCGAGGCGTAGCCGAATCGTGCCGAATAGCTGGAAGCCGAAAAGCCGGTCACAGATAGTGAGATAAAAAATAATACTGAGAGAAGATTTAGGCAAGACACGATTAAAGAAAACGACAGGAAAGCACGCCGAAAGTGATGGAGAAACGGGGAGCGAAGTGCAGCTACCGGCGGGTGTCGGCCAGAGGCGGATTAGCTGGAAATGTTCCCCGCACTATAGTCCCCCCTTTTTTTTTTCCCGCACCATTTCCTCGAACCGAGCGGCTGAGGTTAGATGGAGAAGTGAGCGGCCGCAGCAGCGGCGGCGCAGGTTTTCGGCATCTTTGAGGGAGGGAAAGGAGCGCTGGGGAAGGGCGAGGGAAGAAAGTCAGGGAAGAAGGGAGGCCGGGGAAGAGGAGGGGAGATTGGGGAGCGAGAGTAGGGACGGCGGGGTAGGCTGGAGGGGAAGTGAGTAGGAGCCGAAGGCAGTCGCCAGAAGTGAGGGTCGCCGGCTGCCGGTGGGGCGTCCCAGCAGTGTTGGCTCCACGGGCGGAGCGTCAAAGTCGCGCGCGGCCGCCGACGCGCCACTTTAAGATGGACTTTGAGCCGCCCTGACGAGCAAGAGGACGACGCCGCCGCCACGCTTCTCGAATCGGACGCTGCACCGTCGCGCTTTGCCACATTGTTTCTGTTTTCGTTAAATTTCGGTACCCCGCCATTCTGTCATACTCTGAAAATGTATTAATTTGTGTGGCCGATGTGTGTCATTGTGGCTGGCTTTAGTTACATGTCAGTGCGGGTGGGTGATGACCGCACGTGATCTTGCCGGACACAATAAGCAGCGTAAAAGCGAACTGAAACTATCGATCGAGCAACTTTGAGGTGCACTTTTCGGTTTGTTTATCTAGTGTCGAACTTCGGCTGCTTGTGCGAAACTCTTTCGGGTGTACTCTTGTGACCGAAGCTGTGGGAGTCTGCAGAGACTGCGACTGCAAAGTGGTGAGTGTACGTCTCACGTTTCCATGAACGAAATATTTGATTTCGCTCTCCTCCCTTTCCCTACTTAATGCGATTCTCAATAAGTATGTCGCTGAGCGTGTATTTTCCAGTATGCGTAATAATGTTGCGACACCTTAAGTGGTGGCTAATTAATACTCGCAGCTCAAGGAATCTGCTTTCGCCGATTTCTTAAAACGTTCTACTGATAATGCATCACTGGGTGTCGTTTAAAAAAGAAACGTGAATACATTCACTGGTGTGTGAATAAGATAATGCACCTTCAGCGAGATATAAAATTCATGGTGTCTAATGACATCATTGAAAAAATTAATGAATCTGCTCAATATTGCTCTAATTGAACGGGTAACGATTAACATGTCATTTTTGTCATTGCGAACGCAGCTGACGAAAGGTGCACGTTGGCAGGCATTAAAAATGCAATGTTATTCAGTTGTATATCTCATCTGCACGACTATGCACTTGATAAGAACGCACTACTATGACACCAGTGATAGTTTCTGAAAAAAAAAGTACAAAAACAAAGCTACGCTACTTATTATGCTGCTTTCACAATCGCCCCGAGGTAAACTGACCATGACAACTGAAATATTCACTTTGAATTTCTTTTCACTTGCTGCAGACTGCGAAAGAGCACATAAGCTAATTCATTAGACCTTCGTGCTGTTGACAAGCAGAAAATACGTTGTTCATTTCTTGTTTAGTTATTTTTTTTTCGCCGACTGCACCTAGTCTATGGACATCAAAGTACCGCGTCAATTTGCTACTAGTTCTGTAGAACTCTCAAATCTTACACTATTACTTGCTGGTCGTAAGACCGCAAGGAACATTATTGACGAGATGCCATGCAGACGCAGACATATGCAAACTATTACAGCGAAGTCAGTGGGGTACGATGTATAAGAGTTCGCAATAAGATTAAAAGCAATAACTGATTATGCTTTACGTAAACAACAAAAGCGCAGAGAAAAGGGATGAAGCGAGCATTAAAAGATGGGGCCATCGCGCTCACTGAACTGTCGTGTCTAGCGTGTAATGACCCCGGAGAGGGTGCTCAGGTACCCTACCACCCTTAGTTTAAGGATTACTTTTTGTTTTTTAATATACGAGATGGGTTTAATGCCCTGCTTGCTTCATTATTATGATGCCGTCGACGAGATGCGCATTTCGTGTAGCGCGTATTCACTCTCCTGCCTCTTGCTTTACAAAGTCTAATTAACATAGATTTGCGGCCAGTGGATTTACATATTATAAAACTTTAGCACAGTGATTAATGATTTCCTCTTCCAGCCTCGCGTACGCCATGCGCTTCAGTTGCAGGGTTTTTATTTTTGTTAAAAAATGTGTTTTGACGTTCGGCTCCCTCGCACGCTTCAGTGCCATGCAGCGATGCACGCTTCGCAGGAAACGCGATAAAAAAAAAAAAAAGGGGGGGGGGGGTGGCTGTGGTTACAACCGAGATGGGGCGAAATTCTATGAAGCGTGGGGCGAACTGAGAAACACGTGCGGTCGTAGACAAGAGCAAACCTCTAACACACGAAGCACAGGACAAGGAACCTTACTGGCGATGCACCTAGAATGCTTGTTTATTGCTGCATATATATATTTTACATGTATATTATATAGCTGGACGCTGGTATCTTATTTCTGCTTCATTGTTTATTGTTCCTGTTGTTCCACACACACACACACACACACAACACACACACACACACACACACACACCACACACACACACACACACACACACACACACACACACACACACCACACCCCACACCACACACACACACACACACACACACACACACACACACACACAGCACACGCACCACGCACACGCACGCACACGCACGCACGCACAGCACCACACACACACACACACACACACACACACACACACACACACACACACACACACACACACACACACACATACACACACACACACACAACACACACGCACGCACGCACGCACGCACGCACGCACATACACACACACACACACACACACATACACACACACATACACACAAGACGCACACACGCACACACACACGCACACGCACGCAGCCGCACGCACTGCACGCACACACACACACACACACACCACACACACACACACACACACACACACACACACACACACACACACACACACACACACACACATGGCGGTGCAAGTGCGCAACCCAGTAAGGAAAATGAAAAGGGTGGTGTTAAGTACAAATAGTTGTAGTTATTAATTTTTAAGAGTGAAGCTGGTTAGAAACACTACGCAGGAGATTGCCTCACAAATAAATTTATCCTTCGGTATTCACTGGTAGTTTAGTAGGTTCTTAAATCTTGCGCTCAAGCGTCGCTTTTGAGGACGTATCCTCACTTCACAAAATTTTGAAAATGACTTTACATTGGTCATCTTGGTTGATTTTATAATGATAATAAGCATACTATCACCGTTCAACAACACCTCTCTCCCCAGTGAGTCAAAAAAAAAAAAAAAAAAAACTAGAAATATCTTGCAAGGGTTTTGCAAGGGTAACTGCTTGAATATTTTTTGAGGGAAATGCAACTATTTATAGCCACAGCTACATTTCGACGCAATCAACGACGTAAAAAGGCTGGTGAGGAGAGTTTAAAGTGGCGTAGCTGTTGTCTTTAGTTTCACGTATTCTTTATGGCATACCTAGTATTCCCTCGTTTGGAGAACCCACTCGATGGCGTATATTTAGGGTTCTTTGTTTTCGGGTTTTATATTTTTTGAAATTCGGGGGGTAAAAATCAGGTGTTATTTCTAAAGAAAGCAGGGGAAAGTTTTTTCTGCTGACTTTTACAAACGATTAACACAACTTATAGTGTCAATTTGGACACAAACGTTCTATTTAAAAAAGAGCCATCCCTGCCCCGAACATATAATGCCAAGGACGAACTCATGTGACGAACTCATCTCTACAAGTCCTTGAGGTCGGACATCGGTGTCCCGGGAACACTTTAAGATCATTGCATGTCATTATCTCTCTTGTTAAGGTTTAAACGCCGGATGTTTCTTTGCAGCTGTGTGCACGTGTATCTCTGAGACGAGTAACCAATCAACTTTCTTGCCGATCGCTACTAATTGGCTAGAAAATGTGGCCCCCGCTCTCGAACGTGAGCGGATGTTGAGATCCAAGTGATTTCAGGTGAATCTCGTGACATTGCAAGACGGAGTGGGGATCACAGTCTGTTGCGGGCAGATGTTCGGACTAATTAGGCGCTGGTCAGTAATGACATATCCGGGACGGATTCACTTTGCGCAAGGACGGAGGTAGCCTAATGCTTCCGCATTAGCAGCTGCTCAATATTCGCCCGTTGTCCAGCGAGTCGAGCATTGCGAAAGCTTCCGGTGCTGCGTCCGTACTTCGACGTAAACGTAATTGAGTCCGCCGGTTGTTACAGTGACTTAGAAGCTAGGCATGATTAATGAGCGAATTTCCGAGATACCAGTGATCGGCTTCTTGCCAATTTGCATGCAATACCACGGCACACAATGGAAAACGAATAAAAAAGAAAACGTGACTTTTTAACTCCAAGTTTAAGCTTGAATATACATTGAAAACTTTGCGATCATTTCAAGAACTCCACCTCACGGCATCGAGCCCAATATGACACTTTAGCTTCACACCCGAAGGCGTTTTTACACCGTACTTCACCAGTGCTGCCGCGGAAAATTACGTTTTCCCCAAAGCGGGCGGGTGAGGAACATGGACAAATGAGGCAGATCTCCGCAAAAGAAATTCGCATGATTTAGCAAATTTCGCGCTATAAGCTGCAAAAACAGAGTAAGAAGCGTGCGTTCATATTTGCGATAAAAACTAAACCGGGATTGGCACAGTATCGTTCCACGCTCAGTCTGGCGGACACAGCGTATAGCTGAGCTCAGATACCTTTCAGATGCTTGCTTCGGTAGCTTCGAAGAATATACTGTTCGAGTATACATCCGGCTCTGCTAGTGAGTGCTTACGACTCACGAAGACTGGGGCCATCTATCACTTTTCGCACGTCCTCTGATATCTCGGCGCCTAAAGTATCACCCCAAACCTTATTCATCACCAGTGGCGCCTTATGCAAATGCAAAAACCGTGCCTGCACTGGCTGGCGCCGAATATGCCTCGGGCGCCCGAAGCAGCGACGTAATGTCAACGCGGCGCTCAATAACCCCCTTCTTTCCAGTCGCGCGCTCGTGAATAAGTTTACTATTTATTATTATTTATAATTATTACTATTTAGGGAGGGGAAGCCCGATCTCTGCCGTATTTCAACGTGCTATATGTTTGGAGCGCTTTTTTTGTGCTCGGCGCCTTCTGCGTGTAATCAGCACTGTAGCGCTTTCACTTCTGCATGAGGCGCGCTCGCTGTGTCACAATACTTCACGAGTGATACGTCACAGACATTGTAACTAGCATCACTAGTCCGTCGTTATGGGATTCGGGTAGCGACGACAGCCAGCTCACCCAGGACCTAGGATGACGTCCTTAGCCTCCTGAGACCCGGACACAACAACGGGACATAATCGCTCTTCGCGGTAGTTTTTATTGCCTACTGTTATGTCATGAACTTGAAAAACAATTTTTAAAATTTCAATAGTGTAGCACCACTGTAGGATAACGTGACAGTGGCCGTACGAGCCGTGCCGTCTTCCCTACTCAAAATGGCGAAGGTGGTGAGCCGAGCGGCGGCTGCGACGACCAGCGTGACTAGCTTCTAGAACGACACTGGGCGTGCCGAGCTTGCGCCTCGAGCACGCGCTGTGCTTCTTAATTTTTTCACTTCTTTGACAGCCGGCGCTAAGGCACCGGCTGAGAGCGCCTACCAAAGGGCCCCGCGTTGCGGCGTCGGTGGGCGCTATAATACCACGGAAAGATGCCAAAAGCTCCGCCTCCATGTACGTGAAAAAAATGATTATCTCCATCATCTCCTCATGTAAGCTGTGGTAAAAACTGCATTTCTTTGTTTAAACGCTGAGATGAACATGGAACTAATTGAAGTACATTGCCATATTGCTCCCGCGTACGGTATTTTCATGAAATCTCGGTGACTTCGAAATACGCCTCGAAGTCTTTCGGCCGTGTGGGACGACACAGAGATCTAGACCAATTTATTGTCAAATTTCTCGAAAGCGGATGACAAGAATATGAGTAAACCACTTCTTTACAGTAGTTAGACATGCACTGTTCTTCACAGCCAGAGTGAATATTTTGCGTAATCACTTCCGAGTGAATTTCGAAAAAAAAAAAGTGGAAGGCAATGTGCAATGTATTGTACAAGGGGTCTCAGGAGGATAGATAAAGGGCCGAATGCCAGCCGCCCCATTTGACAGACGACACCAGTTGATCGGGCTGGTCAATTTCGTCGCAATACGAGTTGTATTTACACTGTCTTTGGACATATCTTCAGCCTTAAGTTTTGACGTATTCGGTTCCCTGTCTGTGTACTTGTGCCCGTCACGTGTACGTGACATATCTCTGTCTTCAGCAGTGAGTTAGTGCGCAGTCGCGCTGGCTAACAAGTTGGCTAACACTGTCCGCAATCGCGTGCGAGACATAGTGTTGGTAGCTTGGGTCACACCGCACCAGCTCCTGAATACTGCTCGCCTGGATATTGGTAATCAGCAACAGGCGTCGTAAGCTCTATGGACAGCAGCAGTGGCAGAATGCCACACTGTAGAAGCGTGTTGCGAACATGGCGACACCTATCGAACCAATCGCCGTACCAGTTACGATCTCTGTGGCATCGTTTAAGGAAAGTGATTTGTACCCATAAATTATGCTTGTCATCACAATTTGTCATCATCAGCCTAATTTACACCCATTGCAGGCATCTCCCAGCGAACTCTAATTATCCATTTGTTGCGTCGGCTGCATTAATTCTATAACTAATTCCATCACGACACCTCGTCCTCGTTCATCGTCGACTGCATTTCCCTTCCATTGTCACACTCGTTATGTTGTTGTGTGTTACGATTTATTGGTGAATATTTTAAGAAAAGCTCCCGCGAAGGACTTTTCTTTGGAATATAGACCCAGATGCAAACCGGAAAAGCACGTAGCACACCATGGACATAGAATAAAATCAGCAAGGATCGATAATGGCCGAACTTTCTGGTCGGCGACTTGTCGCTTGTTTGTGCCGTGAAATCTGTCACACAGGGGCAACATTACACGAAGACTAAATCATCTTCAAAAGACGTTGGCAGCTCGGTTGGCCAATGTAGTAGTTTTCTCTTAGTTTCACGCTGCCGTGATTGATACCGACGTTTTCTTCCTGTTTGTGCTGTATGATAGGTTGTCTGGCAAAACGTAATTCGGCCAACCCATCGGCCAGATGCTGAGAAACCTGCCAGCCTTATATATGCAGAACTAAACAAGGACATAAAAAGGAAAAGAGACGAAGACCAGACACACAGAACGCCCTCTGTGTCTGGTTTTTGTCTTTCTTGTGACCTCGTTTAGTTGCTTATTATGATAAGTCAGCTAATGAATTGCTCTGACCGGTTGACAATCCGTTGAGAATCATGCTCCGCAATGGGACTGCGGCGTTTATAAGCTTTCAAGTATCAGATGGAATGAGCTCGACGTAACAATATCTTGAAGGTGATTGGCTCAGCAAAAGTTTCTTTATGTATTTACAATTTTACGCAGATACCGAACTATGAAGAATGTGGGAGATGTAGCATTGACAAAAAGAGGCAAGCTTTCATTGTATAGTGATTTTGCTAGCATAATTAACCTGTTTCAGAATGGGTATATTTGTACAACAGATGGAACCAATAAATAAAGAAGATCTGCATTAATAGAAAAGCAACACGTTCTTTTTCAAACTACCCGAAAATACAAACGTGTTAGCAGGGGGTTTACACACCAGAAAGCGCAACTCTTTCTTTTTGTTTCAAATGTTTTTTCTTACATGCCCTAGTCGCTGGAGTTTAATTTTGTTTTTGTGATAGCCGGCTTTTCGTTGGCCTGTTTTTCCATGATTACATCGTTTAATAAACAACGACCCAAAACACACGAAGGTGGTCCACGAACAAAGGCCAACTTTTCCTTTGACAGCTGTTAGTGTCACTTCGTCTTTTCTTTCGGGGCGAACTCCTGTGCCCGAAACACATAATCTTCATATCGTCATTGCAGAAGATGTGGGAGCTCACAGAAGTGCTAAAATGTGTAGTGATTGGCTATGGGCCACTCGAGGGTGCTTTCCGAACCGCAAGAGTGCCTTGGCCCCGCCATCATCATTGATGCGCCTGCAACTATTTTCAAGGTGGCACTGAAGTGTCTACATTGAATGCCAAGAAAACCAACTAGAACCACAGGGAAGGTCTACTTTCCAGAAGCACCGGGTTTCAAAGCTGATGGAAGCGCTAACTGGTCAGCGGTAGAGTTAGGCAAGCAGTTTAGAGTATCGGCGAAAAACAACAACAACAAACAAACAGGGAAGATATTCAGGGTCGACTTTACAAGATAAAGTAGAGACAGGCAAAATGCTAGACTGCAATATATATAGTGAGACCTGATTATGATAAGCTTACGCAGGCTAGGTGACGTTGCAAAGGGGATGTCACTAGAAACCATCATCATCATTATCTTCATGAGCAGTCATTTACAACCCTTTTGTCATTAAACAAAATTCTGTGTACATTTATTTGAATGGTCATAAAAACAAATGAACTTTAAACATATGTACGACTGATCAATTAGACACTGTTTCCATTTATTAGTTACCTCAATGATCTTCTAAAAATTATGAGGTTTTACGTGCCAAAACCATGATCTGATTATGAGGCACGCCGTAGTGGGGGACTCCGGAAATTCGGACCACCTGGGGTTCTTTAACGTGTACCTAAATCTAAGTACACGGGTGTTTTCGCATTTCGCCCCCATCGAAATGCGGCCGCCGTGGCCGGGATACGATCCCGCGAGCTCGTGCTCAGCAGCCCAACACCATAGCCACTGAGAAACCACGGCGGGTCAATTATCTTCTGATTCGTGCGCGTTCTTTGATCCGGCAATCCTTGCTCTTTGTGTTTGCATCGTCTTGGACACGTGTGATGTCACGGGTGCAGCGTCAGTGCGTAAAACCACACGTATGCATCCACATCGCTGTTCAAAATTTACACAGAGAACACCCGTACCTTGTTACCGATGCCAAGGAGCAGCAGCAGATTGCAATACATCATCGGCCGTATGCCGAGCAAGGTCGTAATTGGGATTATGCCCAAGCGTAGCTCTAGAGCGCGGAATGCCAGTACCTATAGATTCGGAAGGACTAAGCCGGCTTTGCCTTTTTGAACGAACTTCATGTTTCCCGAGATACAGGAGGCCGGTCCTTTCAGTGGTCGCGCGCACGTGTGGCTCAATAACATCGACGAACCGGAGCGCTCGGATAGAAATCTTTTGTGCCCGTTCGAAGCGGTCCTCCGGCTTCTTTTTCCTGGCGCGTCCTCCCCGTTGCGAAGGAACAAGGAAATACTCTCCGGGATCGTAATGGGGCTGGGATACAACTTGGGACGAACGCTCCGCCAGATGGAGACGCTGAGGCTCGGCTGTCCTGTTGGCGCGCTGGAAGAAACGCCAACAGATAAAACAGGTGATTCGTTTCGCGTACAAAGCGAAAGTTGCGCCCTACCGAGAATAGAGATTGCCTCCGGCGGTGCATTAAATGAGATGTCAAGAAGCGCGGTGCGTCGTGGGGCTTCGGCCCACGAAGGAAAGGTTTTGTAAATATTGAGCCACTGACAGTTAAATAAGGCCGTCTATCGGCGCAGGCAAGCGCGTGGCGAGCAGAGGAAGAACCTCTTCGAGTGCGGAGAGGCCCATGCCACGAAGCTTTCAGTTCGTGGAAGCTAGTGCGAGCGCTGAGGGCAAAACTAGACAGTGCGATTTCGAGTGAACAAAAGACGAAGAGGAAAGAAAGAAACTTAACCATCCAAAAGGTGGAAAGGTAAGCGGGAGCGCATAAGAGCAGAGAGGCACCGCTCTGCCCACATTTGCATATTTAGTCGGTTTAGAGTACCGTGGGACACCGCGGTTCCAGAAAACATGCGTACGGGTGTTTTCCTGCATTTTCATCACATCGTTGCAAACGAACGACTCGGTCCGACATCTGCGGATCAGGTTTGCACCTACTGCACTGCAACACTAATAACTTTCGGTTACCGCGTATTCCGTATGGGGATTCTTGCAACGTGTTGGCGGTAGCCGAATTTAGGTGCTTCGGCCTGCCGTGAACCTCGTTAGGTGACGCATTGTGGCTTTGCGCAGGGTCCTTTCGTCGCAGTGGAATCCGCCAAACAGTGATCATTGTCCCGTCTATTAAGGAGCAGCAGAATGCTGGAGAGGAAACGCACAAGAAACATCCTCTCAAATCAAGCTCTGTAGAATATTCATTCGTCCTGTTAAGTGAATCGAATGTTGGCACTACGCCCAACGCTCGCAGTATACGAGTGCATAATGTTCGTTGGAGGTACGGTGCACGCGGTGTGTACAAAATTGTGCGTAAGACATAAAGATGATAATGGTGATGATGATGATGTTTTATTGGCATCCCCTTTAAAACGGGGCGTTGACAAATCGTCACCTAGCCTGCTTGAGCCAATGAGGTATGCTTTACATGCTTTTTATTCTAGCATTTTGTATAAATATCTTTAACAGTTTTTTCTTTTCCTCAAAACAGTTATATCTACCTTGTACCGTTACCCATGCCTGTTACGAATCCGGTCGTATCATTCTCTTTCCTGTTTTTTTTCTCCACCAATACTCAGGACGACTTTTGATTATTTCAACTGCTGACCGGTTGATGCTTCTATCCACATTAAATCTAAGCGTTTCTGGAAGGTGTACGTTACCTATGGGTCTAACTGGGTGAATACCTTCACACTCTGTTAGGATGTGCTGAGGGGTCTGCGGATTTTTGCTGCAGCAGACACATGCTTTATGTTGTTGCCAATATTTGTTCCGGTATGTTTTTGTCCTTAGGCCACAAGCTCGAGCCTCCAATGACAAGGCATTGCCCTTTGTGTTAGGCACTGCCCTATGCACATAATGCGCGTAGTATGTAATTAGCAGACCGGAGATTTGACACGGTTTCATGACTTTCTGTGCTTCTTGTCACCTTCTATAATCCCTCTTTTTACCTTAAAACAGTGCCGCCGTTCTAGTGAAGTCGAGATCGGCTTCTCGAATAGGACGTCAGCCACTACGTTTATAACGCACACACACGTTTTCTCTCTCTTCCTAATACACACTTCCGCGAGGCCTTCACGGGAGTGGTGCGAGCCTCGAGCCTCAAGGCGATTTTTCGGAACCATAGGCTGCTACACGGCAGCTATGTGCACAAGGACAACGGAGAAATTCAATATTTTTCATTGGGGGCTAAACTACCTCCCGCAAGCTAACAACGTTGGGAAGTTTGTGACGACCTGACCCCGAAGGAGCATCGACAGCTGAGGTTCATCTCTTCACCTGTACACTAACAAGGCAGCGTCATGAAAGCGACAAACAACCTCGATTTGAGTTTAGCCTGCAAGCAGCGATGACTTTACGGTAGACAGGTGAAAGAATGCAAATGTTTATGCCTCGGGCTAACGCATGTCCCGGTTTGCAACTGCGGCGGAGCTTCAACGCCGAACCACGGCAAGAAAATATGAGCAAGGGGCACCGTGACGGCGTAATGCGTTTGTGGCAGGGCCCCGTCTTTTTTTCGGTCGCCGGGAATGGAGGCGCGAGGCTCGCCTAATCGGGAGGCCGTGTACCAATTCACGTGAATATATTGGCAGAGCCCCGACCCCCTCTCGTTCTCCCTCCTATTTGACGCTGTTTTTTCAATCTCGATCGCGATCAATTCACCCTCGAGCTGAGTGAGATTGAACTCGCCCCGAGAATAGAGAGAACCAAATTGAAATCAATAAATAAACAAAAGAAATAAAACAAGCAGGCAGAATTCAGCATCGGCTCCCATCGTCGCTTGGGAGTAGACCCTGTCGTTTCGAAATAAACATTTGGCCCCCTTTCTCTACTGAGGTGAATTCCTTCGTCATCCAGACTTTTCAAAGCACTTTTCATCCTTAGAAGTCATCGCTTAGCAACCCCAGCAATTCCGGACATCGCCTTTAGTTCACAGCTTTTACACCACGTGGCGTACGGACCTTTAAGATTCAAAATTCGCGCGATGACGCACGAAGTCTCGCGCGATGACGCACGAGTCTACTGGACGATAACAAAATACGCGTTTTAACAAGAAAAGAAAAAAAAAGGACCACGCCAACAGCTTTCACTGTCGAGCATGGACGAGCGCGAATCAGGAACGGCTGATCTGATAACCGCCGCGCATATAAGACGAGCGGCCAGCTAGTCTACTGTGAATCAGCAGGTTTGCTGCTATTGATGGGCGTTTAGAGGCTCAGCCCCGCTTCGAGAAAGCGGGTGCAGAATCTTGAAAGAGCGGCCTCCGCCCCCCCCCCCCCCCCGCCTTCCGGCCATCTTTTCCTCGTCCAACTTTTTGTCCGATCGAATCAAAAAAGCGAAAATGCCCTTTTGTCGCTTCATTTCTCGAAAGCTGATTCTAAAATAATAATGTAAACTTGCTAAATGGTCGCGATGGGCGCATGTTTCAGGATATGCAGTCGCACGATTGACACCCTTAATTTCGGTTGGCCTCAGCTTACGAGTCCATTTGCGCATTTGCGTGCAGGTGCCTGGTCGAGTTATGTTCACTGCCACGGAATTTTTGTTTTTCGAAGGCGAAAGCCTTAGGTGCATTGCTATATTAACACGAAAGTGTTTTATGCCGGGGTCCACCAAGACTTCACTGACGTATTTCCGTCACGGAAATACGTCATAGAACATAATACAAAGAAAGAAACCAGAAGAAAAAGTTCCACAAACATGCAAAATTTGGAAATCGAACCCACGACCTCTCGGTCCGCGACGATAGATCGCCGAGCGTTTAACCCATTACGCCACAAACGCATTTGCAGAGAGCTACACAGACGCGCCTTATATATCTAACACTCCTCCGTGTACCCGCGCTCTTGCTCGGGGCGGTGCCGCCGCCTACGAGCAGAAAAGAGAAGTACTGCATTATGACACTAACGCGCACCGACAGTGAACGCTTCGGTGGTCTCAGCACTACGACGCCTCGATGCCAGCATTCGAAGGGACGCTGGCATCAAGAAGCACTACCAACGCCACCTAGGTGGCGTTCACCGTACTCAGCACAGCGGAGCGTGGCCTCCGCAATTAGCTCTGAAAATGTTTCTGAAGTTGATCGCGGAGGCTGCAATTACGACGCGCTGTACGCGCTGATTTGACTTAGTGACGATTCAGTTACGTGCTTTGTCTTGCGCGTTGTATTAGTGTGTCAGTTACGTGCTTCGTCTTTCGCGTTGTGCTAGCGTGTGCAGCGTAGTGCAGCTTCCATATGCACGACGGTTGCTCATGGTCATCGACGTTGGTAGTCGTGATGGAGGAGACGTGCCACCAGGCGTCAGCGTGGGTGCATCAACGCCTAAGGGCGCTTTAGCCACAAAACACCAATAGAGTATATCAATGTGCAATAAACATTACACTACTTCTGTGAAGACACGTTTCACTTTCGTGTTCTATACCGATTCCTATATAAGAGGGATCAACCACATTTTTTTTTCGGTGCCATTGGCAGTGACCTCGGCGAAACCGCGCCGTAAAGAAAATGGCCGACGCCGCAAAGAGTAAAATCACGTCAACAAATACTCGAATTGACGTCAGTTTTCTGAGGGAGGTTCCTGTGAACAAAGTAAATTAGTGGCTTCGTAAAGAAAATATGCTACATTTCAGCCGAACACCTTTTCTAAGCTCTTGGTAAGCGACGGGTGTAAATGCAGAAAATCATCTGTAACTGGTCAGTGTTCAAAGACCTGCTTCACTGCACTGTGGCATAGCCAGAAATTTTGTTCGAAGAGTGGGGGGCTCACGTTACAGCGCGGCCTCCTCCTTAGAGAACTTATCGAGGGATCAAATACATCAATAATAACTACATTGCCATTGCCAATGTCATAGTATATTAGAGACTGCAAACAAACTACTGAATGCTACCCACTGTCAAGTAAAATATGTATTTTTTCATAAAAGAATATATTAGCATGTCCCAAAAATTGTGGCAGAAATAACTGATATCAATGCTTCCGCGTTTTTTTGTCTATTCAATTAGTAAAGAAAATATCACACGAAGCAGCAAAGCAGTGCATACAGCTGGTGTGAAAAAAGTAAAGGCCATGAAAATAACTAGGTAAACACAAATATTTTGATAAATCCTTGTCATTAAAGAACCTTGTTTACTTTTTTGTACAGTCGCGAGCAGAAGTTTGGAGACCATGGCATCAGCAAAAAATTTAAATATATTCAAGCGCAGCTGCACGGCCCCGAATTGGCTTAATACGTTGTATTGTTCCATTACGCGCACGTAGGCTTGCGCTCTTGATTTCAGCCCGAATGCCCAGGCTGCGAAGGAAAAAAAATGTGGTTGATCCCTCTTATATAGGAATCGGTATAGAACACGAAAGTGAAGCGTGTCTTCACAGAAGTAGTGTAATGTTTATTGCACATTGATATATAATGTCTATTGGTGTTTTGTGGCTAAAGCGCCCTTAGGCGTTGATGCACCCACGCTGACGCCTGGTGGCACGTCTCCTCCATCACGACTACCAACGTCGATGACCATGAGCAACCGTCGTGCATATGGAAGCTGCACTACGCTGCACACGCTAGCACAACGCGAAAGACGAAGCACGTAACTGACACACTAATACAACGCGCAAGACAAAGCACGTAACTGAATCGTCACTAAGTCAAATCAGCGCGTACAGCGCGTCGTAATTGCAGCCTCCGCGATCAACTTCAGAAACATTTTCAGAGCTAATTGCGGAGGCCACGCTCCGCTGTGCTGAGTACGGTGAACGCCACCTAGGTGGCGTTGGTAGTGCTTCTTGATGCCAGCGTCCCTTCGAATGCTGGCATCGAGGCGTCGTAGTGCTGAGACCACCGAAGCGTTCACTGTCGGTGCGCGTTAGTGTCATAATGCAGTACTTCTCTTTTCTGCTCGTAGGCGGCGGCACCGCCCCGAGCAAGAGCGCGGGTACACGGATGAGTGTTAGATATATAAGGCGCGTCTGTGTAGCTCTCTGCAAATGCGTTTGTGGCGCAATGGGTTAAACGCTCGGCGATCTATCGTCGCGGACCGAGAGGTCGTGGGTTCGATTTCCAAATTTTGCATGTTTGTGGAACTTTTTCTTCTGGTTTCTTTCTTAGTATTATGTTCGTGTACATTGTAAGCTGACGTATTTCCGTGACGGAAATACGTCAGTGAAGTCTTGGTGGACCCCGGCATAAAACACTTTCGTGTTAAAAAATAAAATCGTGGCAGCAGAGAGGCTCGGCCTTTCTGTACCGACGTGGGAGTGGCCCGCTACGTGCTGACGCGCGTTCCGAGAGACCGTAATAAAGTTTTATCATACGATCATACCATACATTTAGTCCACAAACTTTTGCTCGTGACTGTACATATGCAACCGCCAGAGAAAAACCTCAATAACGCTGTCCTTCGTTGCAATAGATTGCGCATGAGCAGTTGTTACCGGTCGTGTATTGTAATTACACCGATAATATAGTCGCAACAGTGAGTACATGTAAGAAGCAGGAGTTCTGCAAGATGTACATTAGAAATGCGAAAATAGAATGGAATATATAAGTGCGAAGATACAAGTTGATAAAGGGCACAAAAATGTCACTGGTAACAAAATGCACTGTTTGTATACACAAAGCCTCGCAACAAGATGTTTAAATATATGCATAAGTATCCAATAAATCCACGTATTTAAGCAAGCGTCACTGTATGTAATGCGTCAAACAAGACAAATAGACATGTTTCGCAGCCATACATAGTAGTAGCTTTACGTATAGAAAGACAGACGATCCAGGCAAGAACAAAACTATGATCGCAGAAATCGTGATATGTTCCGGAAGGACCGCCTGTTGGGCTAGTTGGTCTAACATAGTTACTTTCAGTTTGGCAGAACAGTTTGGTTCTCCTAGAAGCTGACAAGGAAGGTGGATTTGTTGTGATGCCGAAAGGCATGTTCAATGAAAAAGCCCAAGTGGCAGTGGACAAGAACTTTGTGGCTGTTTAAAAAAGTGCAGTGAGGGTTTAGACTAAGTTCATCAAATTTTGTAAGGACTTGGAAGTGAACGCTCTTGCTAGTGCTATTAGAAATAGTAAGGGGAACAGTCTGAAGGTTTTCTTTTCTGTAAAAAACATAAGGTCCCTTTCAGAACCAGTGTGAGCGAAGGGGGGGGGGGGGGGGGGGGCTTGGCAAAAGAATGTTAGTCAGTTTTTAATGAAGAGCCTCAAGTGACTCACGGTTGTTGATCCTTTCCGCGTGAGGAAATCTGAAGAAGTCTCTGAATATGTGAAACACAACGAGAGTATCGATTATGGTTTGTCTGTCGACGTTGAGTACTTGTTTTATTCAATACCTCAAGATAAGCTTTTAGTTGCTGTTAGGAAGCGCATTGAACAGAGTGGCGAATGCGATTCCCAAACTCCGCTTGCTTGTCGGTTCATTGTTTAACGCTTTTAGAATGTTATCTTAGTGTAACATTTAGTGTTTTTAACGAGCAGCCTTTCCTGCAACGTAGAGGAGTGTGCATTGGGTCTTGCATGGCTCCGATTCTATGCGACACATTTTTAGCTGATATTGACAGTGCGCTTAATTTGGCTTTTATTTGGGGGAAGGTATTCAAAGTGTTTCGGTACGTCGATGACTTTTCAATTCTTTTAAAGAAAGAGGACGGTTTCCCTGCCCCGGGAGTATTTTAGATGTTTTATTCAAGCTGGGCAGGGTTTGAGTTTCACTCATGAATTTCTTGGAACTGAGGGGTTACAATTCCTGGATCTCAGGCTGAAATTTAGTGTAGGCCATGTTCGCTGAGAGTACCTCCCACTGGTTAAGAAGTGTCCCCTGCCTTTTGACTCTGCCCGCCCAAAAATTGTAAAAAGGGGCATCGCATTACAATGTCTGGATGCTGCGCTCCGTAAGTCATGCCAGCATTCAATGCAGCATAGCTTTGACAATCAGATTGGTCGCCTTTTAGCAGCGGGATTCCCTGAGTTGCTTGTTGTTGCGGTGGCCGAGTCTATCCTGCAGAGGGTAAAGAAGAGAGCTGGAGCGGAAAGGGCTGAGACCCAGCGATGGATGGCGAGACCCGTAGCCATGCTTTATATGCATCAGGTCTCGCACAACCTGACGAAGGTCGCGAACAGGCATCGTATTCCTGTGGTCTTCACGGCTCCTAATAAGCTATCCAGGCTCTGCCCTCGAATTTGCGGTGACAGGAAAGGAGGTTGCCAAACCAGCCACGATAGCCGCTTCGTGGGGTGTGCGACAGGAGTGGTATACTCCATCCCCTTGTTGTGCGGGAAGGTGTACATCGGCCAAACCGAACGGTGCATAAACAACCGGCTCAGGGAGCATGCGCTAAAAGTTAAGAAAGAAGAGGACAAGTATGCTCATTTGGTTGCCCACATCATTACGTGTGGTTGCAAGGCACGATTTTATGAGACCACTATCTTAGGCAAATCAACACACTACACGGCTCGAGTGGCTCTAGAAGCATTCTACATCCACAAGAACTCAGATATTTGTATAAGCGTAGCGCCAATTCTTTTGCCCAGTGCCGAACTGAACTATTTGAACTCTGTTGCCCCAGGCAGAAAGTACTGTTAACTTTTTTAGATTTCTTTTTATCACCTCGCATGGGAAAGGGACGTGACACTGGTGTACGTGGTTCACCTTATAAATCGGAGGGTTTGTTGACTGAAATAAACGGTTGGTAGTAGCGCTCGTCCGCATCTGTCGTGTCTTCGTGTGTGTTGAGCGTACTTTTTTGCGCTATGTCTGAAAGTAACTCGTGATATGTACTTGGGCCATGCGGCCGTTGCGACAGCACCATATGGGTAGATAATAGAGGAATAATGCAGAAATCAGTACGAAAACGCATAATTTAACTGCCTGCAGAGCGGCGACAAATTTTCTGCACCCAAAATTAAGGAAGGGTATTGCTTCCGCTCAAAAAAGAAGTAAAAGCGGCTAGCTAAAAAGGAAAGAAAAGACCAAACGAAAGCCACAGATGATGCGGCAAGTTAAACTACCCAATATCCGAGTGTGTTTGTTGGGAAACGCCGCGAGGGCCGGGCTTTCAAGAAAAAA